>NC_084724.1:12896830-13196830 GCF_033807575.1 Cydia pomonella | reverse complement strand
ACGTCATAAATGGTACGGAACCCTTCATGGGCGAGTCCGACTCGCACTTGGCCGCTTTTCTATTCTATTCTATTCATTTTCAAAGTAGAAAAAGACTGAACACTAAAAGAAACTTATTTATATCAAACCCACACTACACTCGTAAACTTAGCAAATCGGGTTGGTTCGCAGTTGGCAGGCGTCGAGCAAACATCCCTTGATGAATGAGGGGCCCGCAGCTAAAAATCACCGCCTTCCGTTTGATATAGAGCTTCGTTACTTTTGTAGCAGTAATGATGTCATTTAGCGATATCAAAGGGGACAGCCTGACTTCTTAGGCACCTTAAATTACATATCTTCTTATTAAATTAACAGGCGTTAGGTATACGAACATTCAATTCAATTCAAATATACTTTATTCATGTAGGCCTAGCAACAAGCACTTATGAATAGTAAGACAGTATTACACATAATTATCTTAATCTAATTATCAGAGCAATTTATTGATGTTGTAAATATTATTCCATATATAATACTAATGAATATAATTCATAGATCAAATTTAATACTAAAACTTTCACAAAATATAGTCATACAAAAAAAAATGTATAAAAAATACTAGTCTAGATTGTTTCTAGAATAAATTCTAAATTTCAAACAAATATAATAAAAACAACAAAGGAAATACATGCATTGGAATATCCATTTCATCATCATTATTCAAATATAATAAATAATTAATCATTTCGAATCACAATTAATCCCACGTTGTTTTATCATTCATGTAGTCTTGTGTGGTATAATAAGCTTTAGAAATAAGTTTACGCTTTACATGATTCTTAAATTTATTAATTGGTAACTCAGTAATATGGTTTGGAAGTTTATTATAAAATCTCACACAATTACCCATGAATGATTTTTTAATTTTATGGAGCCGAGTGAAGGGCACGGCGAGCTTATGTTTATTTTTAGTATAATATTATGAATGTCACAAATTTTTCTTAAAATCGGCAATATTTTTATGCACATACAGAAATTGAGTAAACTTTATACATTTTTAGGGCTAGTCAGCAACGCAGCTTATGTTTTTTTTTTAACAATTATAAATCATATATAAAAATCATAAGTAATACATAAGCAATGGGTTAGATAATACATAGGTAGGGTAGAAAAGGGGTTTCAATCGATGTGTGGAAGGGCGGCACCGTCGTCGAACCCAAGCCACCTGGCAGTGAACTTAAACCGGTGGCGTGTGCCTCGGATATACATGCTAGTGGCACGTATAACGGCGATACTGATGCTGCATCTCAGCCAGCCCAGTATGGTGCTTATGTTTATTTTTGATGTTTTTAAGCTATTGCATAGCTTCTATCGCGGGCCTTGAGCGCGGGGACCGAATCCAGAAATTCCGTAACGAAAAAACCTCACGCTCCCCACTTCGTCTAACGTCGTTTCAGTTCGGCAGTCTTCGACACGGCGTTGTGTGCGTGCGATTAGACGTATTGTACTACTCAGAGACTTGTCATACGCTTCGCTTGACAGACAGATGAAGTGTGCGAAAGGGAAGCCATCACGTATATGAACAAGCCACGAGTGTGAAAGAGGCAGACTACATATGAGAAAACGTAACCATTTTTTGAATTCGAAGGCGGCCGAGGCGGCCAAAATCATATTGCCGTATTTTTTAACGTTAAAAATATACGAGAATCAAAATCAAAAATAAATATTAAGTAAGTAATTTAGTGAAGATGGTGTCATGTTGTGTGCCGGATTGTTGTGTTTCAGGGCCAAAAAACCCAGGGAAATACTCATTTCACAGGTAATTATGATAATCGTAGCGAAATTTTCGTAACGATATTATATCAAATTAACAGCATAAAAAGTGTAAAAAGCCAATTTATACAGTTCATTATAAGTTTTTCTTCAATTGTGTGTTAATATTTCATGATATTAGTCAATAATTTAGAATATTTTGTGTAAAAACCTAAACTGTTACTTTACGCTAGGGCTTGACAAAATGTTCATATGACTGTATCGATAACTTGTCGGTATATTAGTAGGTATGGAATTAGTTGTTCACAAGACATCATTAAGATATTAACCTTTATAACCGACGTAAAATAATAACGATTGTTATAATACCTTTTTTGAAGATGCACATGTTCAGCGATAAATTTAAACTTCACTTTCCAACACATTACTTACATTTTAACCACTTTTCCACGGCTTTGCCGCTAACACAAGGAAACACAAGACAGCGTATACACACCCAACCCAACTTGTCAGGCGGAAAAGGCGCGAATTTCAAATTTTCTTTGGTAAGTCAACTATTTGCGCCTACTGTTAACACTTAGCATGTGTTTGTGTTAACGACATTGCACATGTTACACCACTCACACCCGCATACGACAGAAACCTGCTTTATCAACGCGAGTCACCTGCTTTACCGACAGCGCCGGGTTCCATAATGCTTGATCGGACTACGTTAGTAATTTAGTCAAGTAAAAACGAAAAAACGTAAAAAGAGCGTACCTGGGTCGCCTAGCAGGACGTCCTATCGGACGCCCTAGGTATCGCTGGAGCGACATGGTGGAGGCGGATCTGCGCGAGCTTCGAGTCGACAATTGGCGAGAGGTCGCACAGGACCGAGAAAAGTGGCGCTGTCTTGTGTCGGAGGCCAAGTCTCATTTTGGGTCGCTGAGCCAACGGAGTAAGTAGTAAGTAAGTAAACGTCCCAGAACACCAAACCAGGTGAGAAAAATAAAAAATCGCAATGAGTGGCGATACGATTTTAAGTCGACACGAGTTTCGAATTAACTATTCGCAAATGTATTACAATACATATGGCCCTTAAAATGTTCGATATAGTTACGTAATGTGCTAATTATCGCACTAGTGCGGTAAAGTAGCTCCATATGTACTGTAAAATAAGTAACAATATATATTTGACCATTGTGACACATGTGTACCTATATATTTGACCATTTTGATGCTGACTGAAACGACTGTAACTGTAGCCTCGGTTATCACTATCAGTATTGTTATTTACTATGCGTCCGCTGTAAAAGAAAATTAAAGGTACTAAAGGCGCTAATAAGGTCTAATAGTAGTAATAATACTCATACCTATTACATTTTTTATAAAAACAAACACATTTGAAAAAGTAGTCGATAAAGCAGTTAAACATCGATAGATTATTAATATGTTGTAACATGACATCACTATTTTTGTTCGCACATAGACAATTTACGCACACACTTGCATTTCATTTTTGGTCACACTTTTGAAGTTTGACAGTCGTTCTATACTATCCTATTTCTATGGTACTACTCTACGAAACTCGCACGAATCGAGACGAGCTGCTCCGAAATCGGACAAATACATAAGCAGCTGTTTATAGTAATCTGTATGTATCATTGATGTACGTAATAGGGGTAGATGAGGTACCAGGCGGTCGATCGTGAGCCACAAAATATAGGTTCCGGGACCTATATTGAATTAGTCGTATGGGTGACGCTGAAGTGTCAACATTGTCATCAAATTCGATAAAATATTGCCAAAGAATGCCGTGTTGCGCCTTTTTCCAGTGCTTCAATAGCTCCAAGCACAAAAACAAAGCTCACGGTATCACTTTTCATTCGTAAGTACTATTATAAAATTTGAAAACATATTTTTTCTAAATAAAATTAAAAATTTCCTTGTTATTGAGTGAGCGCGACAGCTAAATAATGCATTACCCATGTGAGAAACACGTTTATCCGAGTGTCAAGTAGGCATGCCCGCTTCATGCAGTGCATGCATGCCCGAGTCAGCAATTTTTTTTATAAATAATGCAACTTTTTAAATCATGTGCTCCTATTCCTTGAAACTATAGAATGTAACCGGTTTTTATTTTAATATAAGGTCACTGTGGGCAAGACCGTCTACAGGGCAAGTCCGTCAACACATTATAACTTTTGAATTAGAAAGCGTTTGCCGCTTTGGCGTCGAGTTTATAAGTCAGTTTTTCGTGCTAGTTCCCTCACTCTAAAACAGGCGAAGGCGCTTATTCCCATGACTTACAACTTGTCCAATATAAGTGAATCCGTATACGTATCGTAACTATGAATAAACAAGGTTCACACTTTTATATTGGTTATCTTGAGTCGTGCGCTCGGTGAACGATTGGAATATATAAATACCAGGAGTAACTACGAATTACCAGTGTTTACATTATCTCTTGTCAAGCGTACTTGTCTTTTCCGAAAAACCATCAGAAGTGAAACCTCGAGATCCCTATCAACTGAGATCATATCGTTATACTGGTTTACTGGTGGTTGGTTATGGTGGTATTAATATCAAAGAAAAAGAAATACTGCATAAATAAAATAAATAAATAATTATAATTGCATAAGTTGATACAAAATGCTATGCAATAGCTTTACCGCGGCAGTCCCCGAGTGCCACACGTCTTTTTTTTATATATTTATTAATTACTGATCTTTAATGTCTTAGTTATCAAAATCAACAGAAATAAAATCAGATTTTATAAAACTGCACCAGAAAAATGTTGGATGTTATCGTCAGTTCTTTTTAAACTCCTATTTTACAGACAACGTGAATTACAAAACAAAGTCATCATTATTTAAGGTAGGTTTAAAAAAATAGGGCAAAAAAAAGGTAGGTAAGGTAGGTAGGTTTTAGTAAGGTTGTCTGGAAGAGATCGCTTTTTAGCGATAAGACCGCCTGTTGTCTGCCTCTAAATTTAATCAATTGTTTATTTTTCTTGTATTTTACTGAGGTGTGCCAATAAAGAGTATTCTATATATCTATCTATTTAAACATTAACGGGTCTAACGCGGAAGTTTAATATTAGTTTGTGACAAACTAGAGTCGGGAGTCAACTGCCACAATATTCGATATCGATATAGTAGCATGCGAGATTCTTGCAACTGACATTTCATATCGAATAAAACTCATCTACTTCTTCTTCCTGCACTCATCCCAGTTTATCTGGGGTCGGGCCTCCTTGTGCATCGGCGCCAGGATAATCTATCCTGGGTTGTCGTTTGTGTAAGTTTCTGGGCTTTTAAATCCTTCTGCACTGTTGACCACCAGGTGGCTGGTGGTCTGCCTCTTCCTCTAGATTGTGTACTGATGTTGAATACAGTTTCATGGAGTTGCTATCATAAAACCTCATCTAGACTGATATTAGAATAGAGGTCAAATCAAATTGTTTGTTTTTCAGACATGTTCTTAATTTGAATGTCTTTAAAATATCGGCTATCGATAACGTAAAGTGAAAATTACGATTTAACTACAGATGAAGGTTTGGCCATTAGTTTATCGCTTTGGTACATATTATAGGGAAGTTATGATACGGAAGTAGATAAAGTGTTAGGAAACTGTATCTAAAGTCATCAATGGTTTTAGATACAGTTTCCTTCCTCTGATTGGTTTTCCTTCTTATACCACTTTCGTCATTCAAAATGTACAGATTAATAAACGTACGTATGAAATCCCCGTTTTCATACGGGACAAAATGTTTAACAGTCATTTGGCCTCGCGATCGCTTTATGAACGACTCAATATTCCGTAAAGTTTATATCGAGGAGAAAACTGCTTTGGATTCTGTTTGTGTTCTTGTATATTGGAAGGGAACTTTCATTATAAGATGTATCGGATAAAAGTGACGAATTAATTTATACGTTGTTTATTTAGTCTTTGCTTTTGAACAATATCTACAATTATTGTTGTTTATCTGACAATGTTTAAATACTAGTTATATCTAGAGACCTTTTTTGTTTACAAGCAAATATATTTAGCCCGTGAAGAAAAATAAAAAGCTTCGATATTTTAAAAATGAACTGGAAAAAAACATGTTAATAATTTGATTCCAGACTCGTCACGAGAACACTATTAATAGTCTATTGGTGCTAAAGGCGATTAAAATTAAATTACTTCCAGCAGAGCCATATACTCGAAAATAAATAAATAAATAAGCCTTTTATTATTCCTCATTTTTTACATGCATTATAACATTTCGTTTACATGCAACAAAAAAAAATACATTTACATTTTTGATCCCTGTACGATTATTATTAACTCAAATATAAGTATTACACAATAATAATAATTGTGTCACTATTTATGTTGTTATTAGCATAGTTATAGCTGTTGGTTCTCCATGTAAAATAAATACACTAAAATAAAAAATAAATTACATATTAATATTAACATATTTTTCATCCATAACTGATTTTTATTAGTTCAAAATATAATTACTTTTTATACATTTCGATTTATTGTTATATCTAAATAAAAATCAAGAATTTAATATATGTCGAAAATTCAATTTATTTTTAAGTATATACCTATGTATTTTATTTATAATCAGACTAATGAGAACCCCTCTGTAGGGTAAAGCCCTCCTCCAATTTTGCCCATTGTTTCCTATCCTATGCCATATCTTTCCATCGATTTCCCGCTATGTCCTTAATATTGTCGAACCACGTTCTTAATAATTTTCCCCGTTTTCTTTTCCCTTTGGGTCCTTTCTACGCTATGGTACGGCTCGTCCATCGGTTGTCTTCTGTTCCGGTGAGGTGTCCTGCCTATTTCCATTTTCACCTCATAGGGTGGAGTTAGAAGTCGTTTTGTTTAGTAAACCTGCCGATTTTCATTTCACAGTGAGGATATAATGTCCTCCTATGGTCTACGTTGTGCAATGTAGCACACGTAGCGCATTCTTGGAGTATGTAGCATCTACTAAATACAATAAGACAACAACACGACAACAACAAGTAGATACTTGCAATGAATATTACAACGTTTGACGACCTGTCTGGTCTAGTGGGTAGTGACCCTGCCTATGAAGCCGATGGTCCTGGCATTTATTTGTGTGATGAGCACAGATATTAAATTTGTTCATATAACACAAGCCTGCTTGAGCTTATTGCCGGATTGGTCAATCTGGGTAAGAAGGTCATATAATATTTATTTTCACCACACCAACTGGTAAAGGCCCTCTCAATTGTTTGCCACAAAAAGCCACTTTGTGGCCAGGTGTGGCATAAATAACTATTATTTATTTATTTTATTTGCCCACGTAGACACTTACACGGGTACCACTTTAAATTACTCTCCGTACAGAAAAAATGCCATCAAAGCTCTGACCGTAAAACTTCTGAAAATTAATTATGCGACGTTGGCCTTTTTAATTGTGACCGAATTCCTAAGAGTGAGTCTGTGGGTTCTTAATGAAATTATCCTTAATACAAACGAAATTAGATTGTGTACTAATCCTTAGTTCCGTGGTGTGACAAGGGTGTACTGACGCAATATGCTAGCGTTTTTGCACGCCGAGGCCCTGTATTAACTTTTGGATACTTGGGATTTATGATTTTTATGATTTTAGGGACGATTAGTGATTTCCGATATGAAAAGGTTGGTTGGTTAGCGTTAATTAATAAAGATTATTTAAAAACTATATAAACTAATTCTTTGATAACAATAACTTATACATAAACTTAAATAAATAATAATAAAAACAAATAAACTTAAAATAAAGGTCCTATAAATAAAACACGTCCTCCAAGTCACTGACGATGGGCAGTGTGCCCAGATGGCTGGCCGAATACGTTGAATGGCAATGCTAATGCGTTGAGCAAAATACTGGCCAGCCTTCTGGTCACCTGTGGCGTCTATAAGGCGCGCGGCTAAGTCCCTGTACAGCCGGCGCGCGTTAGCGTTAATTCAATGTATTATGCTGTTTATTCAAGTTCTTTTTTAGTCCATGCTGCCTGTATTTTAGTTAAATTCAACCGCAATCTGAAACTAGGCGTAGGTTTATGCGATGAAACTAAAAATAGTTTCGAATTTTTATTTAGCCTTAACTAACAGAATACATTTTTAACTTGTGACAGTGACGTAACGTCCGTAAATGCGAAGTTGAATAAAAACACAGTAATAATACATTGTTTGCTGAATAATTTCATGAAGAAAAACAAAAGTCATAATTTGTTTTATAAACACACACTACATTTAAGTACACTTTACTCTTTTCTTTTTGATCCCAATACACCCGAATATCTAAGATCCAAATTTAAATTTATTACTGCTCGCCGGTGGTGTTCTTCGTACCTCCCGTAGCCTCAAGTTTTCCATTCCCCCTCATCGCACCGGTGTCCTGACCAACTCCTATACTGTTCAGGCGATACGCCTGTTGAACGACCTTCCCCTCAATATCAGAAAAGCTCAAAGTAAAATCACTTTCACGCGCATGTTGCGGAAGCATTTATCTGACAGATGTGTTTCACAGTAGGTACATGTAATAATGTATATATTTTTGTAAGTATATCATACAAAGTATATGTTTATGTTTATGATTTCATTATATTATATCGCTAGCTGTGCAACGCGGCAATGCCGCTAGCATTTTTGGCACATTTGGAATTGGATCAGGTGACAGTCGGAACGGGACATAGGGCTTATTTCTAGTTTAATTTTTTTATCAGAATGTTTTTTTTATATTTCCTCTTAACATAAACGTATTTAGTAGAGATGGAATAAATCAAATTAACTGATTTAGAGCAATAAAAATTAGTAGGTATTTAATTTGTAAATAGTAGGTAGTGATATCTTATTCTCAAGTACAAAGCCTGCAACTAACAAAAGTCTCTTTTTGACCCAGTGGTTGACTGGTAGAGAATGCCTTAAGGCATTAAGTCCACCATTTGTACGTAATACTTTATGTGCAATAAAGTATAAATAATTAAAAAAAAAACATATTATTAAAAGTGAATTCATTTGAGCCTGTATTAACTACCCTTAGGGCCTGTTCACAATGTCCAAGTAAAGTATTAGATATAAAACAAATGAATTAACTGCCAGATAAAACTTCCTACAACATTTAGCACTCTATCTACCAGTTAAGCTTATTTTACGATTGTGAAACGCCAACGATGACTTTATTCGTCAGATAAGTGGCATGTAACTTATTCAGGACTTTACTTGGACATTGTGAAACAGGCCCTTAGAATTGTATGGTTGTGTATTTTATACTTACTCATTTAACTTTATTAATTTGCTTCCCGGCGATAAGCAATATTTATTGTAAGGAAACCAGACTTCTTTCAATAATCTAGAATCGTTGAAAAGTTATAGCAGTCGCTTTTGGGATTATGTTGCCTTACGGACCCAGGTTCTTTTACTATGCAAATGAGATAAATGGTAAAATGAGAGACTTTTCTGTATATTTTTTTTAGACTTTAATTTTTTCTGTCTAACTGATTTTTCATTATAAGTACATATTATTTTTGGTCGGCAACGCGCGTGTAATATCTCTGGTGCTGCAGGCGTCCATAGGCTACGGTGACTGCGTACCATAAGGCGGGCCATATGCCTGTTTGCTACCGACATGGTATTAAAAAAAATCACCGGTACGGTCCATTCGTGTGGCCTGTTAATATAGGCGTGAAAAAATAAAACATTCAACAGATACCAATTATCGAAATGTTTCTCTGCTCGACTACAAATATCGTACAATATTTTTCCTGTACAGGCAACGTTATACGATTTCCAACCTTGTCCTTTCAGGATACAGTGCTTAGTTGCACGTAAAGCGAAGTTGCAATGTTATCTCAAATCGGTACAGAGACAATTTGTTCTGGTGCTCGGAATTGCATTCGACGCACGTACAATATGCATTTATGCTAGTCCGTGCTGCATGTATTTCGTAACTAAATACATAGGTACCTGGCTGCAGGAATTTCGAAGTAGAAATACTTCAGATTACCACAAAGCTACTTAAGAGCCAAAAAAACAATTTTATGTCAAAAATGCCTTACATTATTTTAGAAAAGAGCTGATACTCTTCAACTGGATCGATATCTGTCAAACATAGCTAAAAACCACCGCGAAGAAACTCGCTTTTACTTAAAAACCGCATCGGAATCGGTTCATCCCTTGGAGAACCAACTAAGCCACACACAGATATTGGAGTCAAACGGGTCTCTATTGTTTCCCATAAAGTTTTAAGTCATAATGTATTGTTTGTCCGCATTTTCGTTAGCCATAATTTGGTTTTTCTCAGGAACGCAAAACTTTTCAGGATTGCCATAAAACAAACCTTTTTTTTCAGGGGGGAAAATGCATTCCGCATACCACCCGGGTGCGGGGGGTGACCCGAGAGTAGATATATAGGACTCCCGTCTAGGCTAATGAGGCCCACGGTATACCCCCCATATGCCACCTCACCGCCCTAATGGTGGCATTACGGGAACGCTTGCGTACTCATTCGCGACTCCACCAGCGGCAGCCGCCCGCGAGCAGCTCCTACGCGAATGCCCGAAGGCCCTTCACGATAGCCGCGCCAGATGTTTCGACGCGCCATTCTCCTCGGCCTCCGTTCTGCAGTGTAGCGGACCCCCCCGAGCCTGCCACAAGGAAGCCACGGGCGGCAGATCAGGTCTATGTTTCTGCCGCAAAACCACAACTCGGCTGCAGAGGACAGGGAGAACGGCACATCGTAACACCGACACTCCTCTTCCTCTGCAGCCCCACCAACGCCGCTACAGCGGAACGACCCCGCCAAGTTCGCAGGGGATAGGGAGAGTGACGCATCGTGATACCATCACTTCCCCTGCGATCCCACCTCGGCCCACGAAGATAGCATTAAAACAAACACAAGCAAAGAACAGTGTGAGGATATACGAGCCCACAACTGATCTACGTTAACGTCCCGAAACCGAAAATCAAGCATTTTAATTATAATTCTTAAAGGCGCCGGCGGTAATTATAAATTACAGTGAAATTGGTAATAAGTAGGTACGCGAAGGAGACTCGGTTTATTAATTTCTTTAGCGAACGGGTAATACTGGTTTAATGATGTTTCATTTATAACCCGGGATATTTAACCGATTAAATTAGAGGTATGCGGGCTTATTTAGGTATTTGAATAAAAGTAAACAAAATCTAGCCTTAATCCTCCTTAAGCCAGTTAGGGTAGATGAAAACATTACATGATCAAATAATGTAGGTTAAAGTCAGGTCGTTCAGTGATAGATCCAGGCGGTTTTTTACTTAGTTGGTTAGCCAATAAATGTTGTAACTACCCGAAAATATACAAATTGTTTGTTTACTTTTATTTAAATATCAAAAGATACAGAGTGTAGACAAATCGAGTTGAATTTTTCAGCCTCCAACTGATTTGTTGTTCTTTTCTTATTTAAGAATGAGCAAAAATTCAACGAAAAATATCATATTTATTTAGTGTACGAGTATGTACCTATATCTTCTCATTATATTTGTAATTAATTAATTTTACCTAAATAGGCTCCGGTTGTGTTGTCATCCGTGTAGGAGTGTTGAAAAACTTACAACTCCATTTTCACTCCCTTAGGGGTTGAATTTTAAAGAATTCCTTCTTAGCGCCTTTGATGAATGTGTGTCAAGCTTCACTAAAGCTCCTATTACCTTCATCTGTAGACCCAGATTGATTTGTCTGTCAATACAAGGTGTAACAAATAGAGTGGGGGTCCTTTTAACCTTTTGACCGCCAAACACGTCATATGACGCGCGCGGCTACAGCCCAGCAATATCAACCTTCATGCGTACCGACAAGGTTCACGATTACGCGCCGCGTACGATAGGCGTGGCGTTCAAAAGGTTAAGGCCATATTCCGTAGCGTGTCCTGATTAGTAAAAAAATTGAAACAACAAATTTTTTGACACAAAAAAATTTGGCCTTTGTATGGAAAATTGGCCAACTTGGACGACCTGCCCTATAAAAATTAATTTTTTGCATCTAAAAGAAGACACGATACTCAATATGCCCTTAAACTGATCGCCACTATTTTTGTGACATCCTTTATAAATAAGGGAAATGTTTTAATATAAATATATGTTTACAGATACAACGTGTATTTAAGTTTTGTTTTGTAACAAAAAAACAGCAAGGAAAAGGCATTTCATGAAATACCTAAGCAGTAGCCTTAATACGAGTTTGACACTGATCTGACACTGACACGACACACTGATCTATGCATCTTGCTCGTACTGGCATATTAGTGCAAGCAAGATGTGTATAAAGTATATCACACAGCATCAATCTCGTGGTAAGAGTTGCATTATTCACCATGCATAAATGGTAAAGATAAATAGGACATTAAAAGCAACGGCATGCATAATGGTAAAGATAATTAGGTAAATTGAAAGCAGAAGCACATTGCGGCGCATGCTACGCACGCAATATTGTGTCATGTGTAAGGGCCAACGATTCTTCATCGCATTTTAAACCGTGCGTAGCGTGCCATTTCTTGAAGTGCGGTACTGCTTACCCAGACTCGCGTCGTAAGTGTTCATGTACTCAGATGTCATGAATTGGGAGACGAGCGCAGTCTTCCCGACGCCAGCGTCGCCGAGCAACACCACTCTGTATTTAGGTATCTGTAACGAATTTCGAAGTTAATATTGACAGGTAATGCCCGCGGTCAGAGAAATAAGTAAGTTTAGAGTGCTCACTTTTCTAAGAAGTTTTAAGCTTTGCGAAAATTTATTTGTAATAGAAAATATTTATTGACAATAACAATATACATAATGGATATATACAGATGATTACTATAACTAGCTTATATCTAAAATAGGCCCTTGAGGCATTGTACCAAGGATGCTGGCGGCATTCCCTCGTTGTATCGCAATACTGATACGTTGTGGGAGGAAGCCGCCAGCTCTTCGGTCACCAGTTACGTCAAACAGACGTTTCGCGATTTCTCCAAAAAACTTGTGCGCGCTGGGACCCCATGGACCTAGAGTTTCAACGCCAAATGGTACAAAATGGTACTCACTACCGAGGCTCTTATATTTATTACGTTTCAATGATTTAAGCTTAATAAGTGTAAAATTTTAAGCGAGTAGAAACTTATTAATAATCACCAGCACTACCACATTTAACCATACCTCCCATACGACTATTCACTAGTAATATTAGCTATTAAGTGAGGAAACTGATGCACGGAGGGAGCACTCTAAGCTTACATATTTATTTACGCTGCGGTTAAGCGGCGTTGTGTTTATCATAGCTTGAAGAATGTAAAGTATTTATATGCATCCCATTAGCGCAACAACTTAATTTATTTCATAAATCACAATATACAATGTAGCTACCAATAAATGTCCTAATCTACCAATAAACCTTACAAGAGAGGTATGGGCATCACAAGAGAGGTATGGGCATTGTGAATGTAATCTCGCTTTGTGTGGTAGGGCACAGCACAGCGGATGTCATTCCAGATCTAGAGCAGAGCCCAACTGGGGAAGTATCTCACCTTACAGAAAACCGCAGTCAAATAACACTAGACCCTACTCATAGTGTTGTGTTCCTGCCGGTGAGTAAGGTTGCCAAAGCTCAACGAGGGGGTAGGGGGTTAGGGTCGGCAACGCGCATGTAACTCCTCTGGAGTTGCAGGCGTACATAGGCTACGGATACTGCTTACCATCAGGCGGGCCGTATGCTTGTTTGCCACCGACGTGGTATTAAAAAAATAATAAAATGTATTGTAATCTATGTATTGCACTGCCAGCCTAATACAAAACGGATATAGGTATATCGTAAACTATATTCCTCCGTTGTCTTGCGCGGGTGCACGCAAGTAAAATCCGTCGCACGCGTCCGCCCCAGTTTGAGCTACTCATACTATTCAATATGCGTTCAACCCGCTCTGTGCACCTGCACAGGAAAACAGAAGCTCTAAGGAGTCTTGCAATCTCAAAATTATTACAAACGAGTACGAGGGTTTTCTCTGTTATCAAGTTTAGAGACAATTGTGATCTCACCGTTAACACATTAAATCATGGTCCATCCCCCTCAGCTGTATTACGACTAAGTGTTTTTTTTTGCTCACCGGATCTAATTCATCCTCGTCAGGGGTGTCGAGGCTCGCCGAGTCCACGGGCCGGTAGCCGGAGCAGCAGGACCCGTCGAACGGGGACCGGTCCGATGCCCTGAGGAACACCGGCCATATTAACTAATTATATCAAGTGTAGATGTGCCATTTTCGAAAACGTTTACGAACTTTCCGAAAAAGTACAGACAAATGCAGATTTTTTATTGTTTAAGAACTATTCTACAGGTGTTTAATACTATGTTTGCTCGTTTTATAATTATTCTCAATAAAGAGGATATTTTTGCCGGCACAACAGAAGTGTAGGTACAGTCAGCATCAAAAGTAGCGGATGAAACAACGCGCCAAAAGTATCTGATATTCCGTATAACTTTTCCAAATGTAGATAATTTTCTAAAATTCGCGTTCAGTCTTAGTTGTTCTATATTAAAGACATCACTTTTTGTTAAGCTGTTACAGAATGGCAGATACTTATGAAGCGTTATTTGATCCGCTACTTTTGATGCTGACTGTACTTACTTACTTCGAGAAACTAGGGAAGTTAGATGTTATTGTAAACTCTAGCTTGACCGGAATAAAATGTTCACAACAAAAAGATTATGTAGCCATTGAATACCAATAATAATAAAAATACTAAAACAAGATGCAGAACATGTCTAAACCCCTGTTTATAATATTTACCAGTCTGTTAAACAGTTTTATAAAATGTTGTCTATTTCTAACAAAAAGTCATAATGACAGATAGGGACCAACGATTATCAACGGTTTGTTACATTTGACAAACATTCATGAATAACGCCATAAATATCTTGAAAGCAGACTATCCTAACTCTTCAAAGCTTTAAAACCCTACTGAAAAATCATTACTTGTCTCTTTCTTAATGTGCCGCTGTGTTATATTATGTATGTATGTATATTTAGATATGTATCTAATATTTATTTATTTTAATATAGGTATGTATTGTTATATTTATATGTTTATTTAAATTGTAAACGTACTGTATGTACCGTCTGCTTGATGTATGTGTAATTTTCCTATTCCTCTAATTCATTCGTGCACTACCTGTTCTAAAAACTTACTGTTCTTTATATCCTGCTACCCTAAGGTTGTCTGGAAGAGATCGCTTACAGCGATAAGACCGCCTGTTGCTACCTTTCTTTACATTGTAAATCTGTTTTACTTTAACTTTAAATTTGTCTTCTTTGTGGTGCAATAAAGAATATTTACTTACTTTTACTTTACTTATCCTATCACTACACAAAAAGTTTCGCAGGTTGAAAACTAGCTGCCCTTATATGACAGGTTCACAATAAAAGACAATGTGATTGTGTCGTGCACTTTGATAATAGGGACGCCACAAAAGGCACAAGGGACCCGGACCCCGGAATTGACCCTTCCTGACACTCTAAATGGGGATAACAATAGTAATCTTGAAGCGTTTCAAAGGCAGACGGAATAATTTGAATTCCGCGAAAGGTCAGATTCAGAACAATGTTTGATCCCAATGGATTAATGTCAATGGAAAGTTATGTATGGAAATGTTTATAATAAATACAATGAGACATTTTAATAATAAAAAAACGGACAAGTGCGATTCGGACTCGCCCACCGAGGGTTCCGTACTTTTTAGTATTTGTTGTTATAGCGGCAACAGAATTACATAATCTGTGAAAATTTTAATTGTCTCGCTATCACGGTTCATGAGATACAGCCTGGTGAAAGACGGACGGACGGACAGCGGAGTCTTAGTAATAGGGTCCCGTTTTACCCTTTGGGTACGGAACCCTAAAAACAAAAACGCTAAGTCTTTAAAGGGCTTTGTCGCCTACTTACAATACTACTTGAAAACTTTATAACATGCTTTTTAACTTGGAAATTTACTTTGACTTCGAAGAAGTTCTTTCTTTTTTGTTCAAAAGAGCTGTCTACATAATTTCAGCTTTTTGACATTCATCATTAGAGGGTCGTTCTCTGAGAATATGTATGCGGTTGCATCTACTTGCCACGATTCTTTTAATTTTGTATGAGACGTGGTAATTAATCCGTAGAAGGAAAATTACGGAGTCACTGCGACGGTGTTATTTCATGAGTAATTAATATAATTCTATCATATAAGTATATTTTAGAACGTACACGTGGTGAGAAGATAATTTTGAATTTAAGTGTTTTCTTAATTTCCAAGTGCCTTTTAATTTAAGGATACCTACGCTAACCTCGTAAAATGTACCTTTATTAATTTACCACTTATATGTAATTAATATTTTATCGCTTTCGCTGAAGCCTATATTGCTTCAGGCTTAATTAAATTCGAGGTATTCCTTTAATTAAGTATATTGAACAAAAGTACGTGTAAATCTCTAATGCTAGCCTCTGGAGATGCTGCAATGAGACCCGACCGACCAGCAGATCAAGCGCCGGAAATGGAGTTGGATTGGGCATACACTCAGAAGAGATCCTAAACACATACCGAGGCAAGCCCTAGACTGGAATCCCCAAGGAAAAAGGAAACATTGCCGACCAAAGCAGACCTGGCGCCGGACTATAATTGCAGAGGCGAAGGCTATTGGGCAGACTTGGAGCGAACTCAAGCACGAAGCTGAAGACCGATCCAGATGGCGGCGCACTGTGGACGCCCTCTGCCCTATCTAGGGGACATTAATGTGTAAGTATTTTTACAAATTTGTTTTTTTGAGTCCCTGCTGCTGTGCCTGTTTCTATCTTGACTCGTCTTCCCGTTATCACCTAAGTAAGCTGAAGTTACCATACTTACGAAACTTCTGGACAATGCAATGTTAAGGTTCCATCAAGCTCATCTGATGATGGAGGCTGAAAATCTTACAACGCAATACAACAAAATTCGGACTAGTTAGACTGACTCTTGATTACGGCTAAAGAAACCAGTAAACAATATTAAGTTTCACAAATGATGTGACAAAAATTGATGATGATGGCTGTGTTCTACACATAACAAAGAGGTGCCTCTTTGTCAGGGCGGAGACAGGACCTCCTCTCCTTAGGACTGTGTCTTAATACATGATTAATTTCGATCCCCAATCTGAACCGAGAGTTCATTCCATCTGTTAGGTCACTTCAAACGAACACTGAGATGTGAATAATATTTGAATCATGTTATTTACTTATAGTGCGTCTCGCCCGCGCCAATACATGTACGGACAAGTATGAGCGAAATGCACGATAACTGAATAACATCAGATGTTATTCTGATACCAGTGTACGTTCGAATTGGCCTGCGACAAGCCTGGCATCCCTCTGATTAACACACTGATGGAGACATCCTTTTTTGTCTCCGTTTTGTTGATTAATCCTCGTAGAAGATTAAAATAGTATGTGAAATAAACTAATCTCATACTTTATACAGACTCCCCAGATTAGTGCGACTTTGAAATTATTTACTTAATTAAGCTTTCTTGACTTAATGAGGCATTCGCTACCAGTAAACCAATGGACTAAATCAGAAAGATTAAGTAGGTGTATGGTCTTCTAAAGTAAATGCATTGTGACCAAGACTGTAGGTAGTTGAACTCTTCTTCGAATTGTAAAGGTGCGATGAACGATTGTGCTACAGACATTGGTCTTTTGGTATTCTTCACACATTGCCAATGAGCGGAATTCTTCATAGCAAAAACCAAACTGTCAGAGGGATTGACCTAACTGTTTTATCGACTTATCGATAAATATTTGTCACTTATCGAAACACAGGTATCCCTAATTAGCTGACCGCCACTGTATTTGGTATAATAGTAAAGAATAAAACAGAAAATACTTTTATGATGTAAATGAACGTAACATTTAGAGCAATATATTGTGGAAGAATCTTCTTTGATACTGAAAAAAGAATCTTTCTGTATCCATTTTTTTTGTTTTCTTTTAGGATTAACCATTTTAGTAACACGGCACGGAAATCACTCATGAAAACTCAAGTGACATAAATGACATATGTGACACTGACATGATTTACTTTAATACGGAGATGCAAGTTGCTTATCAAAGAGGTCAAATGTTACAGAATAATCTTTTAAGTTGATTATGGATACCTAATGCGATATTATTCCGTAACATCGATAAGTCGATAAAACAGTTAGGTCAATCCCTCTGACAGTTTGATTTTTGCTATGAAGAATTCCGCTCATTGCACATTGCACAATGGGAAAGTGTTTAATATTTGACATAATATAGTTTAAGACGCATTTAATGGAAATGTTGTGACACAAAATGTATATGAAAGATTTTTGGTGACATTGCATTATATCTTGCTCTCTGGCCGGAAAGCGTCATCTTTCGGGCCTTTCAGCCCGCTATGCTAAACGAAGTTACTGCTTCCCGGCCTCATCGAACAGAAAAATAATAGATGTACACACACACCTCGGCCAGTACATAAGAAAGCGTCATATTTCACGTAAATGTCGGCCGAGGCGAAGACATTTCTTACATTCCTGCCCTAGATATAGGTAATATTCTTGAAGAGGCTTTCGGCCCTATTCGAAGAATGAAATACGGAAAAGATAAGATAACGATAAGTTCTGGTTTAGATAAGTTCTCAATTAGATATCGTTTGTATCTCGTACAATTGACAGAAGCAGCACGATTCGGGCAACCAATGTCACTTTGACGTTAGAAATATCTTATTGAGATCACAGCAGAATCGAAATAAACGTTAATTTTGACATATCGTTTAGTTATCGATCTTTTTAATCTCTTTCCAAGATCTTAAGCATCTCTTAATCATTCTTCGAATCGGGCCCTTTGTTTTTGCATTTTTAACAGATTTCGGTGTGTTTTGCTCGAAAAGTCTGTATAATAATATTAATCATTTCAGATTATACCGTTTAATTTATATTTTCACTCAATTTTAAACCAGGGCAAATCTCTGTTTCGTTAAAGCTCTATTAGTCAGGATTACGGTCGCCACAAAGTCGTCAATTATGTCATATTATCATCCCTTTCACACAATTTTCATTTTAATAGATATTCGGGTTAATATAAAGGGATACGCTGTGACACAAACAACAATAAACGAAAAACGATTATCCAGGTTATAAATTCTTAGAGAGCAGCGTTTTATTAAAAGAAAAAATATTTTTTATTTAATAATCAATTCTGTAGCAAATACCCATTATAAAAGAAAAAAATATTCACATTATTAACAAGTGATGCTGAGTTCCTCCAATATGGATATGTTTGTTCTCCATACCGTCCATAGAATTACCAGTACAACATCGAAATCGTTTATTCTATTGTGTTAAAGAGAGAGACTTCCTATACACCAAGTTTCCGCGCCATACAAATATTGAAATAAAATTAAATAAAAACCCTACGCTATTAATTATATGCCAAAAATACTTTGCATCATTTTTGAAAAGAGATGACACTCTTCAAACTGCTGGATCAATTTCTATGAAACATAGCTAAGCCATCGCAGGAAAACTAGCTTTCATGTAAAACCGCATCGAAATAGGCCCATTCGTTGGAGAGCTACGATGCCAGAGACAGAGAGAGAGAAAAATGGATAACGCAAGTGCGCGGACTAATCGTACGTATATCAAATCCCTACTAATATTATAATCCCTACCATTATAAATGCGATAGGATAGTAATTCTGTCTATCAGTTAATTCTTCACGCTTAAATCGCTGAACCGATTTAGATGAAATTTGGGATAAAGATAGTTTGAGGCCCGGGAAAGGCCATATTTAGGATAGTTGTTATCAATCGTCATCCAATTATATTATATAACTATAGTTAGATTATACTCTAACATAAGGAATACTAAAGAAACTTTCATATTTACTTCTATATCTACGAAGAAAACTGTTTATTTTAAATTATGTCATTTTCTTTGTCAAACATAAACTTGTCTCTTTCTATTTCCGTGTGCGGGAGCTCGTTAGCCAGTGCATATTTCCCCGCTTGCCTAGGCGTAACTAAAGGCAACTTGTACAATTTGTACAAGGTACGACGCCCAGATTTGTCAAATCTAACTTTTAATAACATTACAATACGACTAAACGCACATGTCTTCGTGAATGACACAATCTATAAGCGCTTCAATTTTGGGACGCCGAACTTACCTTGAGTTATAATGTCATTGTTGTCATCATCATTGTACTTGCGGGCAGAAGCTAGTCCTACATATATATGAAGTACTTTTAGTAACCAATAATTAGAAGACATATTGATCTGCCACAACCAGTTTTCTATAATAATCAAGCTTTGCCAGGCGCGCCGTAATGGTTATCGATTTATATGAGTAATAACGCAGGTATTGGCAAGCCTAGCACGCCAATTCGAAACATTGACATCAGAATGGTACTTGAATCATGTTATTCAGTTATCGTGCGTGTCGTCCGCGCAAATACAGACAAGCGCAAAAAAACATGATTCGATTATCCTTACTTTATTAAGTTCTCGTCGCGAATGTATTGATGTCTTACTTACTTACTTACTCCTCTGGCGCAGCGACCCAAAGTGTGTCTTGACCTCCAACACTACTGCTCGCCACTGATCCCGGTCCTGTGCAGTTTCTCGTCAGTCTTCAACCTGGAGCTCGCGTAGATCCGTGTCCACCACATCCGCCCTTCGATACCTAGGTCGACCGGCCGGGCGGCGTGCTGTCGGTTTTACCTCAAACGCTCTTTTCACCGCCCGATCGGCTCCCATTCGCTCTAGATGACCGAGCCACCGCAGACTTTGCGCCTTTGTGACACCCATGATATTTGGCTCAGCTACTATCTGTTCGACTTCGACGTTTTTGCAGATTCTTCAGCTGCCATTTGATGTCTTGATCTCGTAAAAAATATTAATAACACCATCGATGCCCCTTCGTTATTACACTCGCTTTCTTTTAGAGTACCCCGGCGTTGTAAGCGAGCTTGTAGAAAAAAACCCTATTTCATATCCCCCCTAGTCATACTTCATATGCAAAAAACGGTTTCATTAGGAGAGAGTGCAGGCTCTATGACGACAAATTTCAAAATGTAGATATTTTCCATGAAACACTATTCAAACGATTATCTGTAAAATGTACCTATATTCAACAGCCATAATAATTATTGTTATAAAATTATTGCAGGTTTTCTGGCACTGTTTATGTTATTAACGATTCATATCGATAACTCGTATAAGTACTTTAATATTTAAATGTTTAGGTTCACATATTTTAAAATATTAAGGAAGCTTTAAGTCTACAATATTGGTGCTGTTTGTTTCTAAATAAATAAATAAATCATTCTTATGTGGCTGTACGTTCGAATTGGCCTGTGGAATACAAAGCCGTTCCACGACTAACGAACCGTGAGAATCACCTCATCATTTGGCATGAAAAGATATTCTATCTATGAATGTAGTTATGTATATACATATGTGTATTTATTAATAGCGTGTCAATTAATTCAGGCGTCTTCTGTTTTAATAACAGGTTATGAATTAGATCTGGATTAGATATGGATCTGATCTAAATTCTTAACCAGTGTGTCTCTCTGTGGCATCGACGCTGTGTAACGGATAGACCGATATCGATGCGGTTTTTACGTAAAAACGAGTTCCTTGCGGTGATTCTTAGCCATGTTTGATAGAAATCGATCCAGCAGTTTGAAGAGTTACCATGAGCCCTTTTCCAAAATTGGCTACTTGTCAGTTTTTTTGTAAATAATGTCAATCGATCTTGATTTTCCTGAGGATCAAATGTCTATACAGGACTCATGGCATTTTAAGTAACACAAAGGTCAGAAATGAGAGTTAAAGTCTGACGCTCGCACTCGACGATTGAAACGCCTCTAACAAAATGATAATGTAATGTGACGTCACATTACATTAATTAGTCTGTCCTTTTAGTATACAAGATCAAGAAAATTGCTATTTTGACCGTAAAATATTGCGTTTATGTAAGTATATAATTTTCATATTATTTATTTTTCAATAACATTTAAGGAATGGAATGGTATAATCTCCTTTTTTATAGTTGAAAGTTAAAAAAAAATATTTTTTGGGCCTTTGAAGCCTTGTATTATTTAAAAATCTCAATATATCTTTTTAAATTCCACTTTTTGATAATGAATGGGCTATTTTCTATCCATTTAGCTAAATTATGTTATAATATTCAACATGTGTCAAGTACCCAATTGCGAAAGGCATTTTTAGCAAAAAAGGTTCTTTTTTGTTTACACTTATTGTTTTTCTTTCGGAGCGATTAATTCCGAAAATATTCACTTTGTCAAAAAATGGACCCTTATTCGTTTTGAAGGATCTATCCAACGATACCCCACACTATTGGTTTTTAAGCGAATAAATAGGTATAGAAAAACATTTTGTATGGGAGGTACAGTCAGCGTCAAATACTTTGTAGCAACCAAAGCACTTTGACTGCTACGAAGTATTTGACGCTGACTGTACCCTACAATTTTTTTCTGCAGTTTTATTTTAACATTCTGTTGCCATGCATGATTTATGTATCCATGCTAAATACCATACCTACTCATAGTGTTGTGTTCCTGCCGGTGAGTAAGGTTGCCAGAGCTCAACTAGGGGGGGTGGATTTAGGGTCGGCAACGCGTATGTAGCTCCTCTGGAGTTGCAGGCGTACATAGGCTACGGAGACTGCTTACCATCAGGCGGGCCGTATGCTTGTTTGCCACAAAAATAAAAACCAACAAAGTATAAAAAAAAATTGTAGCTTTCTATCACCAATGATCACGGAGCAAAGCCGCGGACAGACAAACAGATGGACATGGCAAAACTTTACGGGTTCCTAATTGATTGCGAAACCCTAAAAGTTGAATTTTATTATATCGAAGAAGAAATAAACGTCAAGAAAATAGGAAAATACATTATAACCGTGAAATACACATTGCTCAATTGCATAATACTGTTTAATAATAGTGTGGGGACATATATACATACTTAAACATATACATCGACCGACGTCGTGTCCGTTATAGAAACAGTGAAATTGTTCTGATAAGAACAGTTTATAGATCGATCGATTGACACTCTGCGGGTAAGCAGAGAAACGGTGACGTTTGCTCTAACAAGAGCAGTTTTATGTTGCCCTGACAAGGGCAGTTTATGCATATGCGGAGCCTGCAGCATCCTCTTCGTGTCTTCTACCAGCGAGTATCAAGCAGCGGAGCGGGACACGGCGCACCGACGACACGATGTGCACCCTACGGAGGCCGGCCGAGAAAAGGACGGGAACGTTGGCTCGCTTTATTTTATAGGCGCGCCCGAATGCCGCGGCCACGCGCCGCAACCTCGCGCCCGCGCACCTCACCCCGCGCGTCCCGCGCGGCTACTATTATTTATCACGCTCTTTCCTGTATATAGATCTCTTTCTTACATTTCTCTAATTTTGTATAAATTACGCGCATTTTTGTAAATAAATTCATTCAATCTTGTACATAGCTAAAAACGTCTTTCACTCCAAGAACCTTCTGATACCTGCCTACATGGTACCTACATCACCATAGTGGTGACCACCGACTGAGCAGAAGATAATCAAGCAAGAAGATGTCTCCCAACCCGAAGGACGACGTTACTCCGCAAGAAGAGAGCAGCCCATCTTCAGCAGCAGCAACTTTATCCCACGACGTGGCGGCGATATCGCTCTCTCTTCGCGTCCCACCGTTCTGGCGAGACCAACCAGTACTCTGGTTTTGCAGTTTCGAGGCGGCAACGGCAGAGCTGAAGAGAAGCCAGGCGCAGCTCGCTCAGATGGTTATCGCGCAGCTAGAAAAGCAAGACATACAGAACATTAGCGACCTCATCTACTCACCGCCTGAAGAGAATTATTATACAGCGATAAAAAACAGACTCATCTCTGTATACGAGGAGAGTAACAGCGCGCAGACGAAGAAACTGCTATCTCAGGTCGAGCTCGGGGAGCAGAAGCCCAGTCAGCTGTTACGACGGATGCAGACGTTGAATAAGGACAAGTTTCCCGAGACAACGATACAGATGATGTGGCTCGATCATCTTCCGCCACACGTACGCTCCGTGCTCACCGTCAGCGAAGCGTTCCAGATCAAAACTACGCTCGAGGACCTCGCGCTGCTCGCCGACAAAATGATGGAGCACACGCCATCATCATCGAACCAAATCGCCGCAGTCGCTCCTCCCGCCGTCATACCACCTTCGTTACCACCGCCACTACCTCAACCAACTGCGTCAGCTCTCGACACGCAATACCTCATCGGCGAAATAAGAAGACTCTCACTCGAAGTCGCCGAGCTTCGCTCGAGACCGCGTGAAAACTACAATCAACGCTACAGCCGCTCAAGCAGACGATTTCCATCACGTACCCGTAACAACTCTCAATCGCAAGATCGAAGACCGCGTAGCCCAAGAAACTCACCACTGCCGTACTGCCATTACCATCGACGTTTCGGCATGGACGCACAGAAATGCGCACAACCGTGCAGCTTCAAGCCGATCCCGCCATCATCACCAGCGTCGGAAAACTAAATGTAACGCTGGCTGCGGCGGAAACCGGCGTTACCACCAAATCCCACCGCCTCTTCGTACGAGACCGAACCAGCAAACTCGTCTTCTTGGTAGACACCGGCGCGAACATCTCCGTTCTACCAAGGACACCCGGCACGAAGGCGCAACCACTTCCATTTCAACTCTACGCCGCTAATAACACCGTCATTCCTACCTATGGCGAGAAGACGCTAGAACTCGATCTCAACCTACGCCGACCATTCCGGTGGAAATTCATCATCGCTGCAGTTTCGAAACCCATCATCGGCGCAGATCTCCTGGACTACCACCACATCGTCGTGGACATCACCAAGAGAAGATTGATCGACGGCAAGACCCTACTGTACACTAACGCACAGCTCTGTACTGACGCTAACATACCTACCGTGCGCAGTATAGACGTGCAACAGTCGTACCACAACATTCTTGCCGACTACCCTGGTACCACTCGCCTAACATCCATGAAACTCAGCCCGAAACACAACGTCGAACACTTCATTGAAACAACTGGACCACCACTTCACTGCAGACCACGTCCAATCGCACCGCACCGCTACGAACTCGTGAAGAAGGAATTTGCCAACATGATGGAGCAGGGCCTATGCAGACCAAGCAAAAGCCCTTGGGCATCACCTCTTCACGTGGTACCTAAGAAGAACGGCGAATTACGTGTGTGTGGAGATTACCGACGGCTTAACGCAATCACTAAGCCCGACCGCTACCCAATCCCACGCATACGTGATTTTACCTACCAACTCGCCGGCAAACAAATATTCTCAACATTGGACCTCAACCGCGCATACCAGCAACTACCAATAGCAGAGCAAGATGTCGAGAAGAGCGCCATCATAACACCATTCGGCCTATTCGAATTTCCGAGAATGTGCCCCGGACTCAAAAACTGCGGACAGACGTTTCAACGCTTTATTCACGAAGTACTACGCGACCTTGACTTCGTGTTCCCATTCGTCGACGACCTACTTGTTGCATCGGCCGACGAAAAAACACACGAGCAACACCTACGCGCCGTACTACGCCGACTCGAAGACTACGGCATAACAATCAACCCGTCGAAATGCGTATTCGGTCAGCCATCGGTCAAATTCTTGGGCTACGAAGTCAGCAAAGATGGCATACGACCGCCTACCGAAAAAGTGCAAACAATCATCGACTACCCTAAGCCGAAAAACATCGACGAACTTCGAAGATTTCTCGGCATGTTGAATTTTTACCGCGAAAACATCAAAAACGCCGCACAGATTCAAGCACCGCTCTGCAAATACCTACACAATGCGAAGAAGCGCGACAAGACAGAAATCAGCTGGGACAACGAAGCCGACGAAGCATTCAACGCGTGCAAAGTGAGCATACAAAACGCCGCCTTGCTCGCGCACCCCTCCCACCACGCACCGCTAGCAATCTTCTGTGACGCAAGCGACAAAGCCGCGGGAGCTTCGTTAAACCAATTCGTCAACGACGCTTGGCAACCACTTGGCTATTTTTCCAAGAAATTCTCCGACGCCCAGACTAGATACAGCACTTTCGACCGTGAGCTACTCGCTATCTACCTAAGTACGAAGCACTTCAGAAAAATGTTCGAAGGAAGAGAATTGATCATATTCACCGACCACAAACCGCTTACATACGCATTTACGAAAACAAGTACAAACAACGAGTCACCGCGCCGCACTCGTCAGCTGTTGTATATTAGTGAATTTACAACCGATATACGACACATTCCTGGAACCCAAAATGCCGCTGCCGACGCCCTATCTCGCATCGAAGCCATCTCCTGTCCATCTCCGATCGACTACAAACTACTGGCAGAAGCGCAAGAGCGAGATAGCAACACAATCAAAACACTCGCACAGCAAGATAACTTAATAATAAAACAAGTTGAAATTCCCGGAACTACCTACAAACTATTCTGCGAAACATCAACGCCGCACTTACGACCTTACGTACCAGAAGAGTATCGCCGTGCCGCTTTCAACGCAGTACATAACATCAGTCATCCCGGAATCAAAACGTCACGAAAACTCGTCGCACAACGCTACTTTTGGCCCGGCCTAAATGCCGATGTAGGCAAATGGGCAAAAGTATGCGTACACTGCCAACGCGCCAAGATTCAACGACACACTTCAAGCCCTCTTTCAAGTTTCCCGCCAACTACAAGGTTCGAACATATACACATCGACCTTGTAGGACCTCTACCTACGGCCGCCAGTGGACATCGCTACTTACTCACAATGATCGATCGCGCAACTAGATGGCCCGAAGCGATACCTTTATGCGAGATCACCGCCGAAGACGTCGCCAAAGCACTATACGAAGGCTGGATTTCCCGCTTCGGCTGCCCCGCTACGATCACGACCGATCAAGGACGGCAATTCGAAAGTCGAGTATTTGCGTCACTCACACGCCTACTCGGCATCGAAAGAACCCGTTCAACGCCGTACCACCCTGAATCGAACGCTATGATAGAACGTTTCCATAGAAGTCTCAAGGCCGCACTCAAAGCTAGACTACAAAGCGAGAAGTCATGGATCGACACAATACCTAGTGTTCTACTTGGACTACGAGCCGCACTACGAACAGACACCGGTGTAAGCCCAGCCCTACTCACTTACGGCTGCAGTGTACGATTACCCGGCGAACTATTATTACCTACGCGCGATGACGTCACCATGGACTCCGAATTCGTCGAGAAACTTCGAGCGACACTACAAAGCCTAACGCCGATATCAACGATCCCACATAGCACCAAGAGGCCTATATTCGTCCACCGTGACCTTCAAACCTGCGAACAAGTATTCGTACGAGTCGACGCTGTAAAGAAGCCGTTACAAGCACCTTACGACGGACCCTACCGAGTACTAAAACGCAACGATAAAGTATTCACCCTGCAGCTACCTAACCGCCAGATGAACATTTCGATCGACCGCCTAAAACCCGCATTTATCATCGCCGACACCGAGCAAGATATACCTACATCTACGAGCGCAACAGATATACCTACAACTACAAGTTCAACGACCGCAACGAACATACCTACGACAACATCGAGTACTACGCAACCTACGCTATCACCGAGTTTACCGACATCACAAGACACCAAAAACGACAACAACAACAACCAACAACAGAAAAAAGGCATCCTGAAAAGAAGAAACGGACCCGACACAACCACGACCACTCAAGTAAGCACAAGCACAACACGCCGAGGCCGCACTATTCGCCTGCCGGTACGCTTCGCTTGAGAGGGAGCCTGTGGGGACATATATACATACTTAAACATATACATCGACCGACGTCGTGTCCGTTATAGAAACAGTGAAATTGTTCTGATAAGAACAGTTTATAGATCGATCGATTGACACTCTGCGGGTAAGCAGAGAAACGGTGACGTTTGCTCTAACAAGAGCAGTTTTATGTTGCCCTGACAAGGGCAGTTTATGCATATGCGGAGCCTGCAGCATCCTCTTCGTGTCTTCTACCAGCGAGTATCAAGCAGCGGAGCGGGACACGGCGCACCGACGACACGATGTGCACCCTACGGAGGCCGGCCGAGAAAAGGACGGGAACGTTGGCTCGCTTTATTTTATAGGCGCGCCCGAATGCCGCGGCCACGCGCCGCAACCTCGCGCCCGCGCACCTCACCCCGCGCGTCCCGCGCGGCTACTATTATTTATCACGCTCTTTCCTGTATATAGATCTCTTTCTTACATTTCTCTAATTTTGTATAAATTACGCGCATTTTTGTAAATAAATTCATTCAATCTTGTACATAGCTAAAAACGTCTTTCACTCCAAGAACCTTCTGATACCTGCCTACATGGTACCTACATCACCATAATAGTATCTGGACTATCTGGTCCTCTGCTCTGGTCTCAAAACTCTTTAAAACCGCACTCAAATCGGTACATCATTTCAGAAGTTAAACATATAACAGATAAGGTTAATTTATAATACCCCTATTTCCCCTCGGGTGTTAAACATTGCTCTGAATTTTTTTATTGCCATATCTTATTTACACATCAAACTAATACAAAAAGCTCTTGATCGAAATATCTTTAGTTCAAGTAGGTACAGTTCTCACACGTAAAATTTAATAAACGGCCTGAAAAAACACAGAGTCCGTTCCTGGCATCATTAATATTAATTAATTCAGTCGCGCTCATTATTGTTCTGCCACGTTATACGTCATATTATTGTAAGTAACGCAAATTAAACTGTCATTAGTGGCATCACGATATGACCGTTAGGTCTGCAGTAATGGGTTAAGATAATTATATAGAGCAAATAAAATAACTTCAAATTGGAGGTTTTCTGTTTCTCTGACTGACATATGTGTGGATGTGCGTGTAGCTGAAAAGTTACTAATTAGTTTAGAGGGTTCCAGAGCCAAAGGATCAAACGGGACCCTATTACTGAGACTTCGCTGTTTGTCCGTCCGTCCGTCCATCTGTCACCAGGCTGTATCTCATGAACCGTGATAGCTAGACAGTTGAAATTTTCACAGATGATGTATTTCTGTTGCCGCTATAACAAAAAATGCTAAAAACAGAATAAAATAAATATATAAGGGGGGCTCCAATACAATAAACATAGTTTTTTTGCCGTTTTTATAAATAATGGTCTGGAACCCTTCGTGCGCGAGTCCGACTCGCACTTGCCCGGTTTTTTTAATTAGTCTATTTTGTGGTATCGTAATTTTGTAGTTTGTCGTAGGGGTATTTATTTAAATATTCCGGTTAGTAAAGTTAGTAAGTAAGATAGGTATGCTGTTTTGGCTGACGCACAGTCAACGTCAAAAATATTTTTTCCTTATTATTAGAAAGGGGTAAGTTGCAGCTGTTGGGTGAACACTCCGATGCTCGCTGCTCACTTCGGCGGAGCCGGTGCCCACCACCAGACACATATGCTCCAGTGTTGGAACAAAGAACCATGGCCCATCTGAAAGGCGTTGAACAGGCTCAGGTCCTAGGTCGGCCCAAAACATGGCTGGATGGAGACTGCTTCGCGAGCTCTACTCAATGCCCTTGCAACACAGCATCGCAAAACATGGCGCACATGTTGGCATTTCCCGCGTGCCCGTAGTCCTGCGCGAAATCTGACCTGAGGGAGGCGACGGTCAGGGCTGTCAGCACTGCTGATTTCTGGGCATCCACTGCTCAAGGGAACCTCGACACAAAAGAAGAAGAGTTGCAAAAGTGTATACATCTTTGACTTCGACTGTACAAGTCGTAGTTCCCAGTTTTATTAATTTGGTTAAAGTAAATTAAAAAAATCTTTTTATTAAGATTTGTGAATACATTCAAGTATTCATTGAAATTAAATTTCAAAAAGCTTATTAGGTATTGAAATAAAATTGTGATATTATCCTCGCTCGGCTGTTATTAATTCTTTAATGTGCTTCGTTAAATTTAGTCGGCTTCATACCTATTCAGATTCATTTATAAATGGATCACGATGTTTTTTATTGTAACTGAGCCTATTATAACTTTAGAAACTTCTAAATATAATAAAAAATTGATATTTGACGGTAAAGGTTTTTAATTGAAGTAAGCATTTGTAGTATTAAAAATAATTAATAATTTTAGGTGTTTTTGCCAACCTTGCTGCAGCTTAACTGCTATGTTAAAGCAGAAAAGACTTCGCTGGCTCGATCATGTTCATCCCATGACCCTAAGAGACTACCACGACAAGCAATACTGGGTCAGCGGACGTAAAAATACCTGTTGAGCGTCCAACTCTACGGTATAAGGACTCCTGTAAGCGGGACATGGATAGTTTTGGCATTCGGTCCGACGGTTGGGATAAACGCGCTGAAATGAGACCGGAGTGGCGTCACCACATTAAAGTCGGACCATCAAAGCACGACGATGACTAGCTGCAGAACCTTAAGCAGAAAAGTCTCCGTCGTGCTCTACCACCTCCTGCGGACTCGCGACTTGTGTGTAATCGATGTGGCAAGAAATGCCGCGCTGCTATAGGACTTTATAGCCATCAACGGCGAGCCCCATAAACCCAAAAGCGCCGCTACAAATATCTACAACAGATAATCTGGCCAATGATGATGTCAAACCAAGCCTTGTACCTGTATCTTGGCACAGTGATAATGGCATAAGATCGGGATAGCGGCTTTTATATTAATTGCCTTCGTTACAAGTACGGACTGTACTTTATGTCGCCGAAGTATTGAATGGAACTCATCATAAACAACTCAAACAAGACAAATTTTACTTAATTGTAAACTATCATTATTCACCTTATGAACGCACAAAAATACAAAGTATACTTATTGTAACATGGAAAAAATCACAGGGAGCAAGTTAGTTTAAGTGGAAAATGTCACGTGAAACCATTTATTATTAAACGTAATAGCACATTTAATTTGACACCTTAATGGAAAGTTCGTAGCATATGAAAATCCATTAACTGAAATATCCACAGCCACGCCGCGGTCGCAAACTTGGACAAAACTCATATTTGCATACATACTCAGCCGAATAGTGTTCTTTTATTAAAACCCAACACCAACTGACGTTGAGTGATTGTCCCAAAATGAAATAAACTTTCGCTCCATTCCTGAATTCGTAAACAACTTCAGGTCGGTTAGAGATCACTCTACCGTCGGCCATTGGGATGGTAAATAAAATATTATAATAAAACAAAACGTTTTTTCATGCGTATTATTTAGGTTTAACGAGTATTATAAGGGTGAAATCCAGGCGAGCGTAATTTTGTGAGTTGGAAGCTGCAGAAATTGTATTTTATGTCGGCAGACAACTCATTTTGCGTCGCCGTGTGAACTAAACAGACGTTATGTATGTAACTGAATGCAGCAGAAAATGAGCAACTGATATTACTCGACTCGACTCACAACTCAAAAAAATACGCTCGTTTGGCTCACCTTAATCATATTTTAATAAGTATGAAGTAAAATTCCGATGACAGATTTATTTTTCAAAGACAGGTTTTCTCTTTCTCTAATCTAATATTTTTAGTATGTCCCGCATACATGTGAAAGGACGGAATATATAATAATTGATTTTCTATATATTGTATAATTATGCGTGTGTCCTGTCTGACTAATTCATCAGTGTACAAGAGCTGAGAAGCGATTTTGAGAAACTCCAGCCCTTGGGGGGTTAAAAAGGGGATGAAAGTTTGTATGAGACCCAGGTTTAAAGTTAGGCTAGGAATTTAAAATACAAGAAAACTAATTTCAGCGTTTTTGAAAATTTGTCCCTAAAAGAGCGGGTTGAACGTTTGTAAATGGGGACGATTTGATTAGGGACTCGACATTCATAGGAAGGAAAAGTATTAGAAAGTACGAAATATAATTTCAGTGCTTGTGAAAATTCATCCCCTCATAGAGTTAAAAACTAGTTAAAAGTGTGCATCGGGAAATAAAGCGAACGAAGTCGTGGGCAACAGCTAGTATTAGAATAAATGTCTTGAAATATAACAACTAAAGGAATTGACTTAATTAAGTGAACTAACAAAACCTCTGAGTAGCTACGCGTAACGATATTCAGAATATCATTCTACAAACAGCTCGTAACGACCAAATTACGTTTTGCCTCAATGACCTGCCCGCAAACGACCACGTCGATCTATAGTCAAAAACCAACATGACACAGCATACTAAAATATTTAGATTTTAGAACTGGGTGTTAAAGCTGTTTTTCGTTTGGCTAAGGTGGGTAATGCAAAAGCGGAGACATTTTCCTTTGAGGTGCGACTAACGGCGGCTTCATTCATCTTGCGGTATGTGGGTCAGAAGGCGGCACGCGAGGCGGACATCGCTCACAAATCTGCCTTAATCTGATTAGCTGACTGTGCTGTGTCAGATCATTGTGTGATGATAGTGTCCGCTCTGTTTATGTGATAAAACATATTAGGATAATCTTGTTGAGTAATTACAGAAAATGGCATCAGAAACATCAGTAATGGACTCTGATAGATAGACAGATAAACCATCTATTCATTTGCCATATTACACACATATAAACAAAAAATAATAGAAACAGTAGCAACACCAAAAAAAATTATAATTAAAAAACAAAAAGCATCAATAAAAGGCAGGGAGGTTTGCTGTATGCGTTGCAGCAAAACAAAAGGGTTCTGGTTGATTCTGAGCGACTGATGAGCCAATTTTACAAGGGTTTAATATAGTTTAGTTGTTTGAATGAAGAATTATTCACTCATATTCACACGATATCGTCTGCGAATCGATCGACTTGCTATGTTGCAATCTTAGGTCTTCATTATTAACCTAAGTTGATAGTACTAAATCATTGCATTGATACGTAGGTGTATGTACTCTCAGTTCAATCAGAAATCATGAAATTAACATGAAATCTTAATCAACACTATTTACTACTATAACTTTTTTTTCAGAAATAATACATAAACATAATTTATTTCAAAACACGTATTGCGTACGTATACGTTTGTGAGTTGTTTTATAGATAGAAAATAGTCCCTGATGTTATATTTAATTTAAATTAATAAGCAATTAAACAAATATCAACCTAAAAGTTTGCGTCGCATAAAGTTGTCTAGGTCAATATCGTACGAGGGGAGTTCCAAAAGTTCACGGAAGGGAAGACTTTCAATTAAAATAATATGAAAATATTATTTTGCCGTATAAATATAATTCCTCTTAAGAAGAATACACTTGTTAGATCGTGATACTATTATTTTTAACTTACAAAATAATAACTTTTATCTTTGCTGTCGAAAGGAGCCATAACTCGATCCTTAACTTCATCATCGGTGTTAATTTTCGTATTTCAAGCTTTTATTTAACTTGCAATGTTTCTATGTATATTTGGGTCAAATTTTGCAAGCTAAATTACCACTTCCAATTATTTGATTGAGCTGAAACCTCATATTCATATGTAAGTTGGGCCACAATGCAATATTATGGTACCATATAGCTGGTCTGATGATGGTCACAGGAGGTAGCATAGAAAATCTGTGATAAAGCAATTGTGTTTTGGTATGTTCCAATTGCCTCGATGAGAACTATTTGCTTGTTGAAAGAAAAATATAAGAGAGTTGAAGTTACACACAAAACAATACAATTTTGAAATTAGTATTCTCTTTTTGTACCGACAGCAAGTTGAACTGCCAACTGCAAGATGGACTTAGTTTCTTCGAGGATTTTTTTAGCTTAATTTCGTGCGCTTAAGTCAAATTCACTCATTCATTGATTCAATACTGTTTTGGCGATTAATTCTCTGTGTAGCCTGTGTGTGATTATTCACCTCAACTCTCCTGGCGATAAAGTCAGTCAACAATAAAAGCTTGTATCGAAAATAATTTGTTTTCACTAAAAACTTATTCGTAGCACTTGCCTGCTGTTGGTGGAGTTGACGGAGGTGTTGGAGCGCGAGCGGCGGTTGCAGATGGAGTCGCCGCAGTTGACGACCCCGCCCTTGGTGGTGATGGAGAAAGTGCGCAGCCGGTATAGGTCGTCCGAGATGCGCGGGTTGTACGGCTTCTCGGGCAGCGAGCACACGCGCGGCCGAGAGTGCTCCACCACTGGGAAAAATAACCTTTTAAACGACTTGACAACGTCCTAAATGCTGTTTGAACCTCTTTTTGGCTTTTAGCCTAATCTGAATCATTATCATTAAAAACAACTATCGAACGCCGAGATAGTTTTAACTCTCGATCTTCTGTATTTTGTGTCTATTTAAGGGTTAACGGACCTAACATAGATAAAGTAAGTCAAGCGTCCTTGACGCTAAATTGTCCTAATGACTTTAATTAGGAGAAAAAACCAGGTCAAAAGTTGGGTTGATTCTGATCTACAACATTACCGTATACAGAGTTCATAGACCCTGAGGGCTCATATTAACAACTATTCAAAATTAAAATATATATACATATACACGGTGGCCAAAAAATATGTGCATTCCCGTTGGCATGGAGGTTTTGGGCTTATACTGAGCAACATTTACTATGGGACAAACCCCGAAATCGTGAAAAAAAATTTACCCTCCCATAGAAAATGGACCAGCTAAAATGTATGAAACAGCCAAAAAAATTTTTCATGATTGGCTGTTTCATACATTTTAGCTGGTCCATTTTCTATGGGAGGGTAATTTTTTTTTCACGATTTCGGGGTTGGTCCCATAGTAAAAGTTGCTCAGTATAATCCCAAAACCTCCCTGGCAACGGGAATGCACATATTTTTGGCCATCTTGTATATAGGGTGTCTCCAACATAGTAAAAGTAGCTCCATTAAGAGAATCGAGCCCTGGATTGAAATGGTGCACATCAATGGCGAAGCATCAAACATGGATAGTTTTAAAGCCCGCTGCGGTACATGTTTTTCAATGCATTCTTGTAACGTCGTTTATTACTAATATACTTTCACTGCTCAGCTTGCATTCATTGATGAGTTTAGTTAATTACCGCAGGGAGCGTATTAAATAAAAAAATGATTCGCGAAATCTAAAAGTTTTAAGTAAAAAGCTTTAAGTACTTATTATGGCGCAGGAAACTACGAAATCTCACAAAATTACTCATATTGAGAGTAACGGAAAAGTAGTTAGAAAAGTTCCCGCATTAGATTCGGGAAGTTCGTTAAATGATGAGAAAAGTTGCCGCCGCCAGTGTTATGAAGCTACCAATTTAATGGCCTTTTCTAACAACTTTTCGAATCTATGCTAAATCATTCCAATTAAGTCAAAGTTTACAAAAACAACAGAATATACACATAGGAATATTGAACTTATTTAAATTCGATTACAATGGCCATTAGGCGAGCTTTAATATGAATATTTACAATTAAAATAATTGACATAAACTGTAGTCGTATTACAATTTAAGTTAATTAAATATTTGAAGCTTTAAGCTCTTATTTTAAATGGTTACTTTACGAGATTTATTTTATGCCATCGTAACGTTGTAGAGCTTATTAGCTTACTAGAAACGACTAACTTACTACCTTTACCATGCCTAAATAAACTTCAAACAATCCGAGTTAGAGGTTAAGCATGAGAGTCGATCACCTGCGGTGATGTTTGAACATAAATTTCGCAATGTGTATAAAGTTGTTATGTCACATTTTAGAAGAAGTAAAGTGAATGGATTTTACGAGCGACCACAATAAAAGAGTAACAGTCCCGAAACCCTTTTCTTTCTTTATGAAAACTTACAAACCACCAAGTTTTCGGGGAAAACCTGTGAATGTTTGAAATCTGATTTATGAATCGCTATTGTTTATAGGTGATGTTATTGCGGCGTATTGTACTCACCTGGCAATTCTAAAAAATTTGAAGTCCGCCGTTGTCTACCACGCATCGTATTTTGAAAATTTAGAGGACCGATGTCCTCCACCGAATCACAATTTGACATCGTCGACTCTCTTGAGCCTCTTCTACTGGCTAGATATGCAAGACCGCCTTTCATGGAACCTCTTCGCATAGGCGAGCAGGGTCTACTAATACTGGTCGATCGGGTTTGAGGCGTGTCGTCTGTGATATCTGTAAGATCTGATGTAGATTTGCGGCAGATCCTCGAGGACGTTGTTGTCGCTTCGTCATCAGCATCGTTAAGCATTGCAGAAGGAGTGCCCGGCATGGCATCCATCGAATCGTCAGTATGACTGGAGACAATGCTGGGTGACGTCACTAGCCTGGGGGAACCGACAGTGGATGACGAGCCGTACAATTTTCTCGTGCGATTGGGAGATACATAGCCGGGGTTGGTGTGTATATGAACAGGCGGCGGTTTTGGTGATCGGGACTTCTCGCGTCGACCGTGCTTCAGAGATGCGGAGTAGTGCAAGTTTTGCCTGTCGAGGCTAGGATTGCAAGGGCTCGAGCGTCCGGATGGAGATTTTTGGGGAAAATTGAAATGTCTGGGACTCATGGGGCTGCGATGTCCGTGCGCTAGCGGCGACTTGGGAGGCTGATTGTGCTTGTCATAGCTGCATCCAGACTGAGGGGTGTAGTAACCAGAAGAGGAGGTGCTAGATGCGACCGAGGGACTCTTTTGTGGGAAGACAAAGTGACGAGGACTTTTAGGGGTGTGAGGTTTGGGGGAGATAGGGGGGTAACCACCAGGGCTGTTCACAGCCATTATTTACCACTGGATCACTGTACTCATCACACTTTGACCTGTAAAAGAAGAAAAACAGCATTAAGAAAAATTTCAAACATTCGCATATAATCTTAGTATCGCGGGAAACCTTAATACGAATATCTATTAAATGAAGCTGTTTCAATACAAATTAATATCAAACATGGAGGTATAAAGTTAGCTGGAGCAAAGTGGTGGAACTAAGTTGCGAGTGTTGAAGCATGCCTCCGCCTCGAGTCTAGACGGGGCAATTAATGTGAGGTTTGCCGCGCGTCGCTTTTCTATATAGTTAGTTTTCTCTATTAAAGTCGGTTTATATCTACAGACATGCCATGCATTTTTACAAGCTTTTATTTAACTTGCAATGTTTGTAATATTATCGTTCGGGTCATATCTAAGTTGGGTGACAATGTAGAACCATCATACTGATCTGATGATGGAGACAGGAGGTGGCCATAGGAATTCTGTGATAAAATAAAATGCAACATGCCTAATTGTGCTTGGAATTGATACAATTGTCTCGATGAGTAGCCATTCGTTGATTGTTGAAAGTACTGTTAACGATCAGCGATGAAAGCTTGTATCAAATATGAAATATGTGACACAAAATTTTATTTTTTAAATACAGTTGTCGGTCGGCGTCTGCGCGGCCGTGTAACGATAGATATGAATACGTTAATAGACATTGTATAGAATATTATTGTTTTGTCTGTCTGTGCACTGTCTGCATGGCACGCTCAACGTCTGCATATATAAACCGATCTTTATACGGTAGGTACCGGTCGTCCACAATTAATTGACAATTCGTAGTCCTTCTGGCAAGATATAAGGTCTACCAATAGTTGATAGGATTTGCTGGTTATTACGAGTTACCTAGCATACTTTTAATAAGAGAGATAATAACTATGTATATGTACCTACATCCTAATTTATCCAAATTTATATAATCTGTTACATACAAAATAATAATGTAAACTTAAATAAATACGTACAGAAAGATCGCTATTCACTAGGAATTAGACACTACCGGTAAACAATATGGCTATTAAGTTTGATTTGGTTCGGCGAAGCAAGCGTCTTATTGTGCAAAATCAACACATTATGGATTCATCACAAATATCTTGAGAGCAAGTCATGCGTGAAGTCACCCCAGAATTTCACCAATCAATTGCTCAGTCAACCTTGCGAACCGCTAATGTGTGTGTACGTAGACTACGTAGTTACAGTTTTACTTGAAAAAATATCTCGCACAACGAACCGCACCAAAATATCTGACACGATTTTTCTTCGCGTTTTAACCGTGGTCCCACTGCTTTGACCCACACTACCCAGTGTATTTTTTTTACCAGTTCTCGCGCTGTTAGAAACTGGATCTACGGGTAACTTATTTTTATCAATGTCCTTCCGCACTGTTTCTTTTCCAAAATCATTTCCTTCACAACTTAACTAGACGGAGCCCAGCGAAGCGCTATTTCTGGGCGGTTAGCCTTTTGGGCATCTGAAGCTACCTAACACACCTAACCTATGTATCTATTGATTTAGTTACTCTTTGGGGAAAAAAGCGACTTGGATTTACACGTGTAATAAAACGTACTAATGGAAATAATAAGCCAATGCTCGTTTTTTGGTAATAAATTTAACACTTATTAGTGAGGGGTGGGACCATGGTATAAATAAATTACCCGTAGACCGTAGATCCACTGGCAACTGCTGTTTAGAACGGTAGGACAACGGATAAAAAAACCCGTGGTACCACCAGGGAGACATATTGGTGCCAGAGATATTAATGCCTGTTTCTTATATGTAGGAGTCATAAGATAGTTTCATAAAAGAGAAGAATATGTCGAGAAAAAAAGAGAGGACGGAGAAAAGTCTTGACTGATATCCTCCTCTGTTAAAAAAATCATTAGAAAACAGACTAAATACTCCTGTTTAGTTTCACCACATTCAACCGTGCCCGCGTTCGTTTGTTGTGATGCGGTTACGGAATCCTAAACAGAGCATTAACGTCGACGTCTTTTTAGGATTGCCTGCTCCAGGCTCAAATTCATCGGTAAATTGCTACAAATACCATAGAAAAAATGCAAAATGTATTCATTTAATCTCTATTGCACAAAAGAAAAAGTTATCGTACAAAAGGCGGGCTTAAGGCCAAAAGTATTCTCTACCAGTCGACCTTAAAATTATAGTAATGTAGGTAATAGGCGCTGGTGGCCTAGCGGTAAGAGCGTGCGACTTGCAATCCGGAGGTCGCGGGTTCAAACCCCGGCTCGTACCAATGAGTTTTTCGGAATTTATGTACGAAATATCATTTGATATTTACCAGTCGCTTTTCGGTGAAGGAAAACATCGTGAGGAAACCGGACTAATCCCAACAGGGCCTAGTTTATCCTCTGGGTTGGAAGGTCAGATGGCAGTCGCTTTCGTAAAAACTAGTGCCACTAGTGACAACGCGAGGAAGAAGAAGAGGAATGTAGGTAGGTAATAGGTATGTCCGTTTTTCCGCAAAAAATGGATTTATCCCGCAAATCAAACTTCCCACCTTGTTAAGAAATCCTAGTACACATGAAGAGGTAAGAAGCTAACAGATATGTAGTTACATTAGCTTACGGCTTAAAAAATAAAATATGTTAGAAAATATGTTTTTTTCATTTTATATTCACAGGTTTGAACGACTGTACATCCAAATGAGTGTTCAGTGACGACAAACTAACGAATGGATCCGATTAAGTGTCTGGTCTGTGTCCACGGAGTTGCGACATTGTTAACGCGGCTAGTACAACTAGTAAGATGTTGACTTGTACATTTTACTTTACGTATAGTTTATATGACATATCTAGGTATATGTTATGTTTTTTTATGTTTCTATTAGACAACTTTTTTGGGGATCGTGTTAACTGTCTGGTCAAGCTTGTGTTTTCAAGCTGAAGACAGTGGTGCAAAGCTCATACATACCTAAGAGCTTCTCGTAACGTATGTACACTATGTACCTACATACATGGGATATTTACCACTGGCTTATCGATGAAGGATAATGTATGTGCACAGTACCCAACAGTGGCCAGCCATTAATTCTTTTTTTTTTTTTTGATAATCCAAGTGACTTTACTAAGCAGTTCATTAATTGGAATCAAAGCCATCGCAAACATCTGTGTTATTCTTGCAATCGAAGTTCACTTCGATGCTAATAAAACGCTATTTTTCCATCATATGCGTCAACGGAAAAGGGCCCGGATACAATTTGTCGTAACTTTCGGCCCCACATCGCCCTGTGAGGCGCCACCGCATCAAAGCGTGACGTCTACGACTGATGATGGCCATTCTTGCCAGCGTGGGTGGCGTTCAGTTGCCTCCCAACATTGAACAACGTGTAATCTTAGTTACCGAAAGGCTCTTGATTATCCCTTTCAATGAACTTCCGTAAAGGATCTCAATATGCATGTCTTTTTTATCCGAATCGCTGATAGTAATGTTTTTCGAGTGTCTAGCAGATACAAAACATGCATCACTTATTTAATATGGCGCGCATATGTTCACATTGCGCTACGATAATGAAACGCTATCTGTCTCTCTATCACTCTTCCGTATTAGTGTGATAGAGAGACAGATAACGTTTCGTTGTCGTATCACAAATGTTTGTCATCTTAGCTACGTCCCCAGTTGCAGTCAAGTTTACTCCAGACTTAACTAATCAATTATCGACAAAAATATAATTTTAGGGAAAGTTAATTTCAACTCAATTTATTTAACGTTTGCATAATTAAGTTAATTGCGAAGCATGTCTCTCAGAACATGTTCACTTTAAATAACATCTTTAAAGTTAAAGGCAAACACAAGAAACATTATAAGTAATTCAATTTGTTACCAAGGCACCACAAACAAATTGAGTGCCTATCAAAGACTAAACGTGAAACATACCGGAGCCACGTAAATAACGATATTATGTTCGAGCGTGAATATTTGAAGGTTTAGGTACTAACATACTCAAACACTGTGTAGTCACTTGTTACATTCGATTCAATAAACATAAATATCTCACAGGTACTTTGACTCGTAAGACGCGTTCCTGGCGACTTCACGTGTGTAATTCCCGAGAGAACGTTGTGCTATATCGTATAACGTACTTCAAGGTTGCCTTGGTCTAATTTTCATTTTCTGCTACGAATGGTATCATATATTTATCGCGAGAAAATGTTTGACGAAACCTGGCTCACGAACACACATTTATAGATATTTAATAGCGGCCCGCACCGTCTGGGGTTCGAGTAAGTACATAATGTAATATTATGCTATAGGTAGTCAATCCCCAAAACTCCGGAACTTCTTAAGTTTACCTAGTCAAACCCGATGTTTGTTCTCTGGATTGACAAGTGGGTATTAGTTAGCGAATCAATGCTTAAATTCGACTTAAAGAACCCGTGCCAGTTTCACTATAGTTAAACTAAACAAGAAAATACCGAAATAATCTCTTTATAAAAGCTCAATTCATATTCACTAGATACTTTTTCTACTCGTCGACTGTAATGGTTGAATTAAGATTTCGTATACCAAACTATAATTGCGTACTTTTCATATACGGGCTCCCAACTTAACTATAATATTCATTTCGATACGCTGTAGTCAACTATAAAGTATTATTTTAGATGACTAGTAGAAAAAGTATTGTATACGATAGTGATATAAAGCCTTTCAATCTCGTACCTTACTTAGACAACTCAGCAAGTTTTTTTTTTATACTACGTCGGTGGCAAACAAGCATACGGCCCGCCTGATGGTAAGCAGTCTAAAAAATTAATTGTCTAAACACGATACTCGACAGAAAAGCTTTCTATTATATCACGATTGTATAAAATACTATTATAAGAACCCTGTTAAAAGCAGTTACTTAAATGCACAGACATATGTGTACGTATACGTACTTATAACAAGCGTGTTTCTTTATAGTTTTATTTGTTCTTTTTTACTGACAATTTTTTTTTAAATTATTTATTGACAATAACAATATACATAATGGATATATACAGATGATTACTATAACTAGCTTATATCTAAAATAGGCCCTTGAGGCATTGTACCAAGATACAATAATAATAATACATTTCTTTATTACATCGATGTCTTTATGCTGCGAAGTACTTAAAACATGAGAGAAAAAAAAAGTTTATTTCAGAGTTAGTAAGCGTAGCGTAGCTCGTCCGACAAATATTGGCGCTGCAGCTTCCTCCCAATTCACACAGCTTGAACTAATTTCCAGTGTATTTTGACCCCTAGTTACCTAAGAACTAAGTGATACAGGAGATACTTAATACTGGCTTGTTGAAGCGATGCACTGAGTTAGCGTTGCGACTTGATGGGTACGTGGGTGCTGATATTATTTTGTGCAACGTTCCCTGCATTAAATTACATTTTATAAAATACTGGAAAATTTTAAAATAGAGCCTGGATACTGGAAACAAGAGAGAAAAATTGAATTTAATGTTTTGATAACTCATAGTCGAACAATCGTTCCAATTCAAATAGTCCAAGATCCCAGAGCCGCCAGACCTTTCTTATTTTCTCATGTATAAAATGTATGTATGTCTTTTACAATAAATTAAAAATATGGTTAACTACCCAAGCTTTTTATGACATTAATGAATTTCTTAATTTTAAATGTAACAACTATACTCGTAGATAATGTAGCTTAAAAAATATTAATGTATGATTTAAATTTATCCGAATAACTTAATAATTTTAACTTGTCATTTTTATTTATTTGTATTTGTATCCTTTTATTTTAATCTAATGTAGATCAAGTAAATAATTTTTAATTTAATTTAATTTAATTTCAACTGAGTATTTTATTGCTGACATGTAAAATTGTATATTTTACCAATAAAAGAGTATGAGTATGAGTATGGGATAATATAGTGTTAGCATTTTTAATGTCTGCATACTTGCTATATTGGCCCGTCGGCAATTTGTCCGGTACAAGGTGCTAAAGGTAGGTTAAAATAATACTAACTTTTCTTAATATTCTCATGGCTCATTATTATGTAAGATTTAGAAAATATTGTAAAATTTGTTAGCCAATTTATCGATAGATGGCACTATTCGACAAATTTCGACAAATAGTATACTTCTGGTCAAAAGCCTTTCGTGTTTTTTTACATGAGATAATTGAAAGTTTGTACGGACTCGCACTTGACCGGTTTATTTAAGCCGATTTAAAAAAAATTGTACCTACTCGAAACAAACGTTTTAATAGCAAGAAAGTAAAAGTAACAAAAGGAACCATAAAAAAACAATAATGGCTACAAAAGAACAACACAATACCTAAATTCCATTTTAAATAAAAAGTCGAATCACTGCTACAATAGGCTATTTACCCGCGCGATAAAACGACATAACTCAATTTTCTGGAAACCGGAGCACTCAATCTTTCCCTCCTATTTGCGTAAGCGGAACGATACTCTGATTGGTTCGATATCAAAAGAAGTACAAACAAAATTTCAATTTTGGCTTCAAATGTTTGTTTATTACTAGGCCTCGGTTATGGTTTTTTGGGCGTCGCTTATATTTCTACTACCTATATCGTTAACTTGGGTGACACCCTACGTATATGTTACCTTAGTACGTAGTCGTACTAAGGTAACATATACGTATGTGTGTTTCACCGCAACCTGTTGCACATAGGAGAATTTTCCTCGTGCGCAGATATGGTAAGCTTTTCATAACACTTATAATGATATTATATTATACTACTCGTATTTTTAAACACACTTAAATATCACTTTTTTTATGAACAAGAATGAAGGTTGTTCCCAGTGGTAAGTGGTGGTATTGGGAAAAACTGAATCCACCAATGTGGATACTTGGAATTATTTTTTCAGTTGTCCACAGTACCTACGATCAAGTTGTTACCACTAGTAATACTTATGGAAAGCATAAATAGCTTAACCATAAAATGCCACATTATTTAGGTACTGTTCTAGTTTATTAGAGAACATTATTATTTTGCAGAATTATCGGCGAGCTCGTCAAACTTGATAAACTGAAAATGACAGGTGATTGATAAACTTATTGATTACGCGGGCGTAGCGCGTGCATGCTTAGCTTAATATTTAGCATTGAATATAAATAGGAGTGAAATTATAATGTTATGCCGCCTAATATGAAATAAATTTAAACAGAATTAGTCGTTTAGTGCAAGTGTAAATACAATCTTAGATTAAGGGCCTGTTTCACAAAGTCTGAAACCTAATTAACAAATAAATTCACTGCCAGATAAAACCGTCCAGTTAAAATGTACCAGTTAAGCTTATTTGAAGATTTTCAAACGTCAACTATGAACAACTTTATTCGTCAGATAAGTGGCAAGTACCTTATTCAGGACTTAGACATTACGAAGTCTCTTAAAATATTGAGTGAAAACGCTGGAATTGGCTACGAGCGTAGCGATACGAAAACGTTGGCAGTGAATGTGATAAGTTCTAAATATTGACATCTAAAACAGTCAAGTGCGAGTTAGTTTTACTCGCGCACCGAGAGTTCCGTACAGACTGAGAATTATCTCGTGTAACTATAAAGGCGAAAAACTTTTGATCAGAAGTACTATACTAAGTATAATTGTGTACAGCGCCATCTATCGGCAAATTGTTTAACTAATTTGTATAAAATGTTCTTTTATATAAAAAAAGTGTCTTTAATGTAATCTCATACAAATTTCAAGTGTAATAAACACACGTTAAGTTGGTTAAATTGCGTGCTGAAATCGGCAATGTTTTTTGTTAACTAAAATAAAGTTACCCAGATAGAGGTCTGATAATATTTTTCCTGTAAAATTTATAGTAATAATAATATTATGCAAAAAAATTATAAGTTTTGTTCGGTAAACTTCGGAGATAAGGAGGGAATGATATTTTTTTTCACATTTTCCTTCACAAATATTTTTTATTCACTATGAAACAAAAAACCTTTTTTAGGGTTCCGTAGCCAAATGGCAAAAAACGGAACCCTTATAGATTCGTCATGTCCGTCTGTCTGTCCGATTCTGTCACAGCCACTTTTTTCCGAAACTATAAAAGCTATACTGTTCAAACTTGGTAAGTAGATGTATTCTATGAACCGCATTATGATGTTCACACAAAAATAGAAAAAAAACAATAAATTTTGGGGGTTCCCCATACTTAGAACTGAAACTCAAAAAATCTTTTTTCATCAAACTCATACGTGTGGGGTATCTATGGATAGGTCTTTAAAAATGATATTGAGGTTTCTAATATCATTTTTTTCTAAACTGAAAAGTTTGCGCGAGAGACACTTCCAAAGTGGTAAAAAGTGTGTCCCCCCCCCCGTAACTTCTAAAATAACAGAATGAAAAATCTAAAAAAAATATATAATATACATTGCCATGCAAACTTCCACCGAAAATTGGTTCGAACGAGATCTAGTAAGTAGTTTTTTTTTAATACGTCATAAAAATTTAAAAAAAAATTTTTTTTCATCAAACCCATACGTGTGGGGTATCTATGGATAGCTCTTCAAAAATGATATTTAGGTTTCTAATATCATTTTTTTCTAAACTGAATAGTTTGCGCGAGAGACACTTCCAAAGTGAAAAAATGTGTGTCCCCCCCCCTGTAACTTCTAAAATAACAGAATGAAAAATCTAAAAAAAATATATGATATACATTGCCATGCAAACTTCCACCGAAAATTGGTTCGAACGAGATCTAGTAAGTAGTTTTTTTTTAATACGTCATAAAAATTTAAAAAAAAAAATTTTTTTCATCAAACCCATACGTGTGGGGTATCTATGGATAGGTCTTCAAAAATGATATTTAGGTTTCTAATATCATTTTTTTCTAAACTGAATAGTTTGCGCGAGAGACACTTCCAAAGTGAAAAAATGTGTGTCCCCCCCCCTGTAACTTCTAAAATAACAAAATGAAAAATCTAAAAAAAATATATGATATACATTACCATGCAAAATTTCACCGAAAATTGGTTTGAACGAGATCTAGTGAATAGTTTTTTTTTAATACGTCAATAAATAAAAAAAAAATTTTTTTCATCAAACCCATACGTGTGGGGTATCTATGGATAGGTCTTCAAAAATGATATTTAGGTTCCTAACATCATTTTTTTCTAAACTGAATAGTTTGCGCGAGAGACAGTTCCAAAGTGGTAAAATGTGTGTCCAAAGTGGTAAAATGTTGAACAAGATCTAGCAAGTAGATTTTTTTTTAATACGTCTTAAATGGTACGGAACCCTTCATGCGCGAGTCCGACTCGCACTTGGCCGCTTTTTTTTTTAATACAATTTAAGTTCTTTCAAATGATACCCCACTTGACTTGACTAGACTTTAAAATTTTGCCACCTCTTCATATTGGGCATTTTCCATAGTTAATAAAAAAATACTTTCAATGTATCCGGGTTAGTGTTGTTAATAATTCCAAATTTCAAATCGATAGCTTAAGTGGTTCCTGAGATATTTAGCGATGTGACAGACACACAGACAATCGGACGGACAGAGTCGCACCATAAGGGTTCCTTTTGTACCTTTTAGGTACGGAACCCCAACAAGACGTTTCTATAGTCGTACAAGAGAAAGATACCCAAAATTATGAAAATGAAATCAACCAAGTCTTTGAGGATGTCAACCTGTGGCTCGCAAATAATAACTTGAAAGTTAACCTCATTAAGACTAAATTTATGGAATTTTATGCACCACAAGGGAAGCCAAGGAACGTAAATATAAACTATGATGGTCATGCGATTGAATGCGTGTCATCAATTCGTTTCCTAGGTGTTATTTTAGATTGCCATACTAACTGGAAAGACCATACTGAAACGCTAATTGATAAATTGAACAAGTTTATATTTGCCCTACGAAGGCTCTCTCAACTTTCTTCACAAAAAACTGCCCTATTAGCATTCAATGGACATGTGATGTCCAATTTGCGTTATGGTCTAATACTTTGGGGAAACTGTAGTAATATGCAGAAAGTGTTTCTGCTACAAAAGAAATGTATACGGGCAATATGTGGTGTGCATCAAACAGAACCCTGTCGACCTCTTTTTAATAAATTAATAGTGATGACACTACCCTCATTATACATTTATGAGATAAGTTTATTTGTCAAATATAATATAGGTTTATTTAGAAATAAGGCATCTACTACAATATATCAATCTCGAAACGGCACTGATCTATGTTACCCATTCCACTCAAAGACAGCATTCTTTGCAAGCAATGTGCTATGTATGTCTATAAAAATATTTAATAATTTGCCCGTAGAAATAAGGGATTCCGACATGCCTGAATTTAAATATAAATTATATAAATTTTGTTTGAATAAGTGTTATTATAGAATTGATGAATATTTAAATTAACTTGTTTAAACTAATAAATAATAATGAATAATGATTATAATATTTTGTAAATCTTAGATATAAATTAATTAATGTTAAGTATATGATTATAATGCATGGTTATATTGTTCAAAATTTTTATATGCTATACTTAGTTATAGTACCTAGTTAATAAGGAAAGTTTGCATGCTTCATTAAGTAAAATGTACGCACTTAAAATTACTTACAGACCAACTATGTTTACCACTACATTTTGCAAATAAATATATCTTTATCTTTATCTTTAAGAGCGAAGTGATCCCATAAGTGCCCCGTGAACGTTTTGAACGGAGCCCTAAAAAATCTGGCGGTCCGATTCGAACTTAAGATACGTCAAATATAAGGTTTAGATACGATATGGATTGGATATGTCAGTGTCAAAAGTGACTTTCCTTCAAATAAAAACGTCACGTTTGACAATGACTTATCCAATCCATATCGTACCTAGCTAATATTTGACGTATCTTAAATTCGAAAAGAGTAATAGGGGTGTAATTACGACTCAACATGCAACCCTCCAAGTATACACGTTGAGTATGTTGGGTGGAATTAAAATTGTTTTAAACAAGGAATAAATCTTCGGTAAAATAATCATTAAAACTTAATTATTGTCGTCATCATTTTCATCATGATTTAAGACTCTTGTCGTCTACAGGCCCCACAGCTGAGCATAAGCCTCTTTTCGTGTACGCCATGATAAATCACGGTCCTGAGCTAATCTCATCAAGAAGTGGGCCGCGATCTTAAAAATTCGGCCAAGAGCATGTCGAACCAAGCTGAATTGTTATTATTCCGTTAGAACAGGCCAAACGGGAGCTATTATTAAGTATCATGTACGTTACAAGCATAAGGGACTAAGGTTTCTAGGTGACTACGGAACCCTGGAGTATGTAATGGTCCCAGAAGCCTAAATCAAACAACTTGGCACCAACAGCTGTGACAGCAACTTTTTCTAAAGTGTATTAAATACTTTCCACCGCCCACGAAAGACGTTATCGACTGCGGTGTCATTATGAACCTTTTCAAATGTTCCCAAGAGCCCTTGACAGCTCGAGGCGGCATCTTGGAGTCGAGAAGTGCTCCTACCTCAGGGAGGGACCAGTCAGGCGGACTGAAGGGCCACATTGGTCTCCAGCCGCACATTCTTATTGCTTGTGGGGCACGCCGCCTTGATCGGGATCTTTATTATTGAATTAGTATAACGCCATAAAAATATACTTAGAGATAGTCTTACACAGATCCACCTCGCCTCAAACTAAGCAACTTCTACGGTCGAGGAAATTCCTCCGAAGACCGAGCAATTTGGACCTGGGTACGTCCTTAAACTACGTCCAAAAGAGAGGTAAGGGCAATGTGAATGTCATCTCGCTTTGTGTGGTAGGGCACAGCGCATCGGATATTATTCCAGATCTAGAGCAGAGCCTAAAATAGATGCCCTTTCCAGGATTCGAATCCGGGACCTCCTGCTTCGTAGGCAGGGTCACTAAGCTTGGAGACATCCGTAAAAACTAAGTTATTATAGATATCAAAGGCGTTGCGCTAGGTTAGCGATGGGAATAACATCTGGGAAGGAGGCGGCACGCTGCTGAAGGATTTCAAAGGTGTTAGGTTTTGCGCATAAAGGCGTGGGCAAGAATTCAAGCGTGTCGTAACCCAACTGACTTAGAACTAAGGGTTATATTTTTCGAGTGTTTAGACATACCTATATTTAGTAGGTATGTACTATTTATTTGGAAACCTTAGACGGCTTTTCAACATTTTACTAGTTTTTTAGTATTCCGTACCTCAAACGGATAAAACGGAACCTTCATATCACTTTGTTGTCCATCCATCCATCTGTCTGTCTGTTTGTCAAGAACGCGTGGAGGTATCAAGTTGAAATTAATACCATATACTCAGGTCTAGTCCCTAGAAGCTATGAAAATAAATAAAACTTCTGAGTTGACGTGAAACAAAAGATACGGCCGTTCATGTTTGAAAAAGCCTCCTCAGGGGATTCAAAAATTATAATCAGAAATCAGAAAATTTATTTGCTTAAAACATGGTCAGTACAAAGGTGTTATATCAGAGGTATTAAGTTTTACATGCTTTGTCAGTAAAGACATGATATATTATAGGGTACATCCCGTTGACATAACCTCCTGAGACCCGGAACCAATAATTTGTTTTTTGAATTTGGAACTCTTAGTTACATAATAAAAGTTCAAAATAGATTTTGGAATATGTACAAAAATTTGTACTCAGGGTCTTAAGCGGCTAGAACTATGAAATTTGGCAAGTAATATCTTTATACACTACAAGTACAGGGAAAAATCTCAAAACTATACCTTTGTGAAAAAAACACGCATTTATCCGGTTTTAGTTACTTGTAACTTGTTAGCAAAAACCATAATTTTCTCTTTACCTATTCAGGTGACAAGTGGATTCTGTAACCACAAGCAAGCAGCGTGCCATCCTATCCGGTGTCAAAGAGAAAATTACATCGTGCGTTGGTACAGAGGCAGTAATAGTAGCTTCGTCGACAATATTCAGTGCTCAAAGATGACCTAGAAACCGTAGTGCTAGTAATGGACTATATCGAAGCATGTACATGTTTTTTACCTGACGTGATTTTTACCGTTCTAGGCGATAGTGAGATTTGGCTTTGGGTCACGTTCCGATGAGAAAAATCATGTTGTATATACAGTAATTTTAGAACAATAATAACTGCATCAATGAATTGCTCTGATATTTAGATTAAGATGATATTTGTAAAATTTGACGATTTAAAAGTGCTTGTTGCCAGGCTTATTTGAATAAAGAATATATTGACTTTGACTTATTGTTAGTAAATACATATAAATTAAATATTAAAACGTCTCCGTGTATGTACGTTGCACAGGGTACGCGGTATCTTCAGTTGTTTTCGAGTTTCGCAGTATTCAAAAGTTTTTTTTTATACCACAACGGTGGCAAGCAAGCATACGGCCCGCCTGATGGTAAGCAGTCACCGTAGCCTATTCAACAGTTTAAACGATGTTATGCAAAATTAACAAATATAACAAGGTGCAGATACAAAGTAGTAGGTAGGGTTTTTTTAACTAACCCTTAAACGGTCTTTGTTTCGTCATAGCACCTCAATTTCTTTGAAGAAATGTAGCCTGTATTACCTGCGTTATAAATATGAATCGAAGCACATTTAATCCATTAAAATCAACTGTAGTTTTGACACTACGATGAAATATACGACACAAATATATTCTCATACATAGTTAGTATATATACATATGACCCATGGTAAAAAGGACGAATTGCGGAGACAGTATGGATGTTGTGTAGTGACCGTCAAGTTTATGACCGGTTCTTAGACGATTACGAGTAATGGAGCGTTTACGCCGGCGTAATCAAATGCAGACACCTCCTCTAAGATGACAAGGATAACGTATGTACAATGATATTTATTGTAAAGAGGTAAATAAAGCAAAGATAAATTTACGCCTTAAATAGTTTACTACTCGAAGTTGATGTCGAAAAAAATTGGTATGTGTAGACAAGGTTTATTAGAATGTTTGCTACAAATTACATTCAGCGACAAGAACAGACGACATTAATCGAATTAACATGCAGCCCTATTGTACCATTAGCGGATTCCGAGATTCTCGTACAACGAGGGGGGTACATGACATGGAATATTGTACAAGAGTCTATATTCACGACAGCCGCAGGCTGGGGTGAATTAAAGACTCGAGTAACAATGTTCTTACTCCCGGAGTTACACACAATGTTTTTCATCTCATCACACTTGCAAAGAAAAAACTAAATTTTAAATGAAATAATTCTTAAATACGGTGACATTTCAAACTTTCATCCACCATATTGTCATTCTTTGACAGATTAGGCATCGAAGGCACAGACCTATCCAGCATTCAGCCACGATTGAAAATTGTGTAAAAATATTTCAAACGGCTATTAAACTAATCAAAATAAATATATTTAAACATGAACAAAACTACTAAAGTATAAACGTTAATATTTTAAAAGTAAAACTCATTTAAACCTACTTAATTCGTATGAATTAGTATAACAAAATTAAAAAAAAAATTGTAACTCCCTACGGAACAATATAGGCCTTTGGCTTTCAGTACACCTGCATGAAAAAAGATCTTTTTCGAGCAAGTGTGATGACAAAGTACCTACCTAATATGCGGTAATCTGCGATACAAACTGTAGAAATGTTGTAACGAGATTCCGATATCTTGTCGCCGTGTTCGTAATGTTGGCCCGCGGTGGAATGTTATTATAAGTACCGAATTATTAAATATTGCGTGACGAAATTCTTAAACATTTGATCTTTCACATTTTGAACACATATTAAAACATAACATAATATTGGCAATAATAATATACGTATAATGGGTGGTTTAAAAATGTGTTTCGTAGTTTTTTCGTAGTTACACAAATCTCTGTTTTGACATTTTGCTGGAACAGAGGAACTCAACTGAGTATGAGTAAGTACCTATTCTCCTGACCAATGCAAAGTAAAGCTATAGATTAGAATCAAAATAACATAAATATGTTAAGCTTGCAAAATTGTCTTTCGGTTATAGCAAACCTCCATTTTACTCAATCGAGGCTTAATCAAATTTAACATTTGTCATAATGACTTCTTTAAATCCGTGAATAACAATCTACCATCTCTCTGTCCCAGTCTTATTCTGAAATCTATTTCCGTACCTTGAATCCAAATTATATTATGGATTTTATTTGGCAGCAAAGCTCTAGCTCTGACTAATGCCGTGAGAAATATGTAGGAGCGGGATGCAAGAAAAAGGTTAAACATAAAACGTAATAAAACTGAAATGGCAAGTGGTCTAACTCAAGGGAAACATTGCAATGACTAGTTTGTAAAGTAAGCGAGAGGTGTTTGAGCGTCTGATAATTCCTTATATATAAATAAATTTTATAGGACATTATTACACAAATTGACTAAGTCCCACAGTAAGCTCAATAAGGCTTGTGTTGAGGGTACTCAGACAACGATATATATAATATATAAATATTTATAAATACTTAAATACATAGAAAACACCCATGACTCAGGAATAAATATCCATGCTCATCACACGAATAAATGCGCTTACCAGGATTTGAACCCGGGACCATCAGCTTCGTAGGCAGGGTCACTAACCCACTAGGCCAAACCGGTCGTCAAAAGATATAATATATCTTATTATAATCCTTTTTCCATTGACGTAAAGTTTACAATTTCTTTAATAAGTTACAGATTGTTTTTGAAGATAATAAAAACAAACGTTCCAAAGCAGCCTTAATCTATTTATCGTAGAACTGGTAAAATTTTATTAACAGCCACCATTATATTAATCATATAATTATTTTCGCAGAGGCTAATATGCTCAAAACTATGCATACATACAGTCCAAAATCTTCATAATAGAAGCGGAATCAGATATTAGCGACTACCTTGATCGCTCAGATATATCTGATGGTAGCTGTAAATTGCACGTGTAACGGATTATCGATGGGTCCGAAAAGTTCTGGAGCAGCAAACAAATGTATCGGAAAACCTAACGTGATATGTATTCTAAAAAGGCGAAATAAAAATCGCTGAGAACCACGAACTGTACTATATTACATGGCAGAGATCGACTAGTATAACGGCTATTCGAGGCTCGCCCAGCAGTGAATGTCCCTTGCTTCATTTGCTGATTAAAGTACTGTAACATTCTAACTTACTGCGAAAAGATTTTGTCAAGCCTTCGAGGTTTTTTACACTACAGGGAATAAGTTGAAAACATTGAAATATCTATTTCAAAGATAAGTAAATAATAACAGTGGAGTGACAATTACTTTTAATTTAATTTAATAAAGATTAATGAAATCTCATGATACAAGTTTCTTTTTATTTTAAATCTATTTAAAAGTAATTCATCATTCATTCATCTAAGTCTCATTGGATAATTTAAAATAGTTATACGAGAGTAAACTTAAATATGAAGTAATACTCTAGGTATGTTGAATTGAAATTGTCCATTAGTTGCTAAATGGATTAATAATAATGCTTGTTGGGTAAACAAATACAATATAAATTAATAATCCATCATAATAAAAACTAACCCACATTAAAAATAAGCCATTCATTAATAATATTAATAAACATCAAATACAAGTAACTTAAAATACAACACGATACATTCGTTAAAATAATAATAAAAACAAAAAGATACAGATCAAGAAATAAATGTAAAATAAACCACCCTGAATCGTACCTGGCTCATCCCCATTATTCGAAAATGAAAAATGTAAATTATTGGTAACAATTGTTACAGGTCGGTATTACATAAACAAATAATTATTAAAATTATCAGTATATGAATCATTACTAACAATGGGAATATAATCAATATAATATAAATGTCAAGCTGTTATAAGCATTAAATTATTAAATCACAAGTGGAATGTCAAAAAACTCGCTATAATCATTTAACATCTTTCCAAGAAGCCACTTTTTAGGGTTCCGTAGTCAACTAGGAACCCTTATAGTTTCGCCATGTCCGTCTGTCTGTCTGTCTGTCTGTCTGTCTGTCTGTCTGTCCGAGGCTTTGCTCCGTGGTCGTTAGTGCTAGAAAGCTGAAATTTGGCACGGATATATAAATCAATAAAGCCGACAAAGTCGTACAATAAAATCTAAAAATTTAATTTTTTTTAGGGTACCTCCCCTACACGTAAAGTGGGGGTGAAATTTTTTTTTTCGCTTCAACCCTAGAGTGTGGGGTATCGTTGGAAAGGTCTTTCAAAATTAATAGGGGTTTTCAAGAAACATTTTTTGATAAAGTGAATATATTCGGAGATAATCGCTCCGAAAGAAAAAAAAAATGTGTCCGTCCCCTCTAACTTTTGAACCATAGGTCCAAAAAATATGAAAAAAATCGTGGAAGTAGAGCTTAAGAAAGACATTAAATGAAAACTATAGCAGACATGATCAGTTTAGCTGTTTTTGAGTTATCGCAAAAAGTTTTCCCTTCATAGTAAAAAGACTTAGGTACTTTAATTAGGTACTGATTATGCAAATTTGCCTATTTGTTTAACTCGGGTGAAAGGTACTGTTTCACCCCTCGGTTAACAATTTACTATACTTTAAGCTCCAGTTTAGCTTATTGTGACAGAAGAGTAACTACGGAACCCTACACTGAGCGTGGCCCGACATGCTCTTGGCCGGTTTTATTTAGTTTAGATCTGAATCCTTCAGTGGAAGTTGCATTTCTAATACAATCGGGTAATCGATTGTAGACTGAAGGACCGAGGCAATAGACCGAATTTGCCGACTTCGCTAAAGTGTGGCGTTCTGCTACCAGCCGGTCTCCGTACTTATTACTACGCAGTGGATATCGCGAGTTCGTACCCCTGCGCTTGAAATGGTCTCGATTGGTGTGAGTGAACACCGCTACTTGCTGTATTAGGATACAGGGTAGGGGTAGAATTTGGAACTCAAGAAATAGCTCCCGGGCTGGAGCGTCGTTTGGTTTGCCTGCCATACCGCGGAGTGCTCGCTGTTGCATTGAGAAAACGCGATACCAGTCCGCAGCTCGGGCCCAGAGCTCCACACCGTACGTCAACACGGAGTGGACCGTCGCGAAGTAGCATTCTCGCACCGCGGCCCTCCCGGCGGTGCGCGCCAGTCGGCGCAGTGCGAAACAGGCGCGGCCAAGTCGATTACACACCTCGTCTATGTGCCGCTCCCATGTAAGCGCACTGTCGAGGTGGAACCCGATTCCCGCTGCGTTTCCCCGCTGAACTGCAATGGAAACCTGCTGAACCAGATACGACCCAGAGCGAGGATCGCAGCCCGTCTCGCGCAAACGGCGCCCTAATTCTTTAATAAAAGCGCGAGCCTCTGACCCCCAAGGCCCTGCCGTCTCGATCAACACCGGCACAAAGTCGTACGAGGATTCCAGCGCGGCGTACTTCGCGTGCTTAGCCCGTGCCGCGGACTCCGCTACTGAGCCAGCACGGCTTGTGGTCTGCATAAGTGCTAACACAAGTTGCATCCCACAAAAGGCAGCGCCCTCTCCGCCACGGAATTAAAGTAAGTCCATCTGGCCTCTTACCGTCCGTGCGGCTCAACCCCGGCGGCTCCAAAACGCACGGCACGTTAGCCGACACTAAGGCCCGCCGCACGATCTCATTAATTGAGTGGTGCCTCGGGAACCGCCCAGCACACCTCTGGCAACTCAGACCGTGATGCTCTAGGCATACAACGTAACAAATTAAGCGTTCAGTATTTTCATCATGGTGGATAATTAATGAACCAAAACATGCACCTGGATAACTAATTAAAATCCTGTGAGTGCTGAAATCTACTGCAATCAAGCTGAGTGTTGAATATCAATTTAATTTTTCATTTCAGTAATTACATAATTAGAGACTTGTCACTTGCAACAATCGTGACATCAAGTACTTGATTAGAGTTCTGTTTCACTAATGGGGCCCACTGATTACCAGTTCGCTGCCTGTCAGTTATTCGCAATTGTCAGATTTTTCGAATAACTGACAGGCCGATATCGTCCGGCTAACTGGTAATTCCTCTCTCTCCTCTTAAGAATAACAACTGTGATATTCGAAAACTCATTCAGAAAATTCCGATTCCAAATTGGATTCCCAATTAAGTTAATTTTACGGCTTAATAATAATAATTCAGCCTATCTACGTCCCACTGCTAGGCACAGGCCTCCTCTCATGCGATAGAGGGCTCGGGCTATAGTCCCCACGCTAGCCCAATGCGGATTGGGAACTTCACATACACCTTTGAATTTCTTCGCAGATGTATGCAGGTTTCCTCACGATGTTTTCCTTCACCGAAAAGCTAGTGGTAAATATCAAATGATATTTCGTACATAAGTTCCGAAAACTCATTGGTACGAGCCAGGATTTGAACCCGCGACCTCCGGATTGAAAGTCGGACGTCATATCCACTCGGCCACCACCGCCACAAAAGCACATTTTTAGTCACTCGTGTGACATGTTCCTGAGAGCCTAAGTCTCTATTTTCAAACACTATCAGTGCATGAGTAGCGTTCACGATAGCTACGCGCCGCGTACTGTCGCTCGTCGCGCAGATCATATGATTGACGACAATGACCCACGACAGTTTTAAATTCATTAAAATCCCTATATCAAATACGGTTTTTAAATGTAATGGTGTAAAACTGTTACGTGTTTACTGAATGTTTATAAAATGCATATATAATTATGTTAGTCTGTAAGATATTTGTAATATGCCTTGCCTGAATTTTAAATAAATAAAAGATTCATTGCACACTGACATGGTACTCAGTGAACATTTTAATTGAAATACTTATTTATTTTATTTTATTGGTATTCAGGACAACAGCCGTAGATATACAATTTACATAGGTATTTTTACATAGTATTAGGCCAATAACAGTTATCCGTTGGGTGCAAAATAATATACAAATATAATTAGTTAAACAAAGTAATCATCAAAGTGAAACTGTGCAAGCCCACAGTAACAGTAACAGTAGGTGATAATCAACATGAAAATTAAATAAATAATAATAAATAAATAAATATAATAGGACATTTATTACACAAATTGACTAAGTCCCACAGTAAGCTCAATAAGGCTTGTGTTGAGGGTACTTAGACAACGATATATATAATATATAAATATTTATAAATACTTAAATACATAGAAAACACCCATAACTCAGGAACAAATATTCATGCTCATCACACGAATAAATGCCCTTACCAGGATTTGAACCCGGGACCATCAGCTTCGTAGGCAGGGTCACTACCCACTAGGCCAAACCGGTCGTTAGAAGTTAAAGGTAGGTACACATGCTTGCATAAAGTTGATATAATACAAAGGTTAAAGGTTCTTGCATGTTACTACAATGAAGAATTAAAAGTAAAAGATAATAGTCTAGCGCAGAGCACTCGTTTCAGGACTAATTTACCTATTATTATTATTATTTCTTAAGCAGTACGTATCGCATCACAATACAAAACTGTACACGATAAATAATTATTAAAGTTTTATATTTCTATCATTTAGGTCTCATTTTTCAAACATCAGATAAAATTCCCAGTCAGGTGAAGATGATACGCTCCCTTTCTTTCACAAGTAAGAAGAAAAAGAGAGTGCTATGTCAGATAATTTTATCTGACGTTTGAAAAATCAGACCTTAGTCAAATATCAGTTTGTTTCAATTACCCAATATCAATAACTAGGTAGCGACCCGCCCCGGCTTCCGCACGGGTGTATCAAATTATACATTTCAACCTTGCTCAAGAATCACTTTATCAATAGGTGAAAATCGCTTGAAGTTCCGTTCAATAGTCTTTGAGTTTATCGCGAACATACACACAGATAGACGCGGCGGGGGACTTTGTTTAATAAGGTGTAGTGATTATTGAATGTTAAAAAGGGCTTACCTTGCCGAGCTATATTAAACACCTGTAATATCATTTAAAAAAAAAAACAGACAATCCATATCTTTTGTCACGAGAAATCACATAGGTACTACCCATCGTAAAGTAGTTTTCATTACTCGAAGTGATTTTGGGCTCTACAAAATATTCATTTGAAAATGGACGCCTTGAATAGGGCGCGCGGTCGCCATAATTTATAACCTCTAAATTCAGCCCGGAGTTGATCCACGTAACACCTTGACGTGGATTTAGAAAAGATACCGTAAATTAATATTTACGGCCTTTTTTACTAACTTTTTATTTTGCGGATTTAATCATTGTTTCGTACTTTCACTAAGTTCAGCCGATATTATTTTTGGAACCCGAGCTGGTGAATAAATCAATTAATCGGACATTCCTCTTTATTAGTACCTACCTATTTAGGTACCTACATCTAGCATCAGTTTAGGAAAAGCGAAAGAGACTTGAATATTACGGAACACCTCTTTATTACTATATTATAGTTCTTATCGATAAGACCGCCTGTTGTTACCTAACTTTTACGTGTTTTTTCATTTCCTGTCTATTTTTAAATGTATGGTGCACAATATAGAATATTTACTTACTTATTTATTATAGTTGCTACAATAAATAAGAAGCAAGCTTTACTTACTAGAAATATAATGGTACAAGTAATCTCTCTATCAATAGCACACTAATCCAGACATCATCCAAACCGTATACATACGATCTTCAGCCCATTGCGTAACCTGACACAAAGTAACCACAAGGCACAGCGACCCGACTTTATACCTCTAATAAAGGGGTCCCGGCTTACCTCCCGCCATCGACATTACCTTCAGTAGCGGATTAACTGCCCAATGAGCTTGAATAGCCCTTGCGAAGCTTAAATTATGCACTTGGACGACAAGTATTTACAGGTTGGGACGGTTCTACCGCCATTGTGGATAATTATCACTAATTGCTATATTTTGAGACAATTGCGTAACCTACCTAGTATATGGTTACTCACAGCTACGTACTCAAGACAATTCCATGTGTAAAATGACAAGATGCTTCTACAACATTGACGTGACGTTCGTGATGTCTGCCGATGCTGAAGAAACTTGGAGAAAAGTCGTTTGAACAGTTCGTTTTACTTAGTCGGATATTTTTTGTCCGAGAGCGTTTTCGATCCAAAGAATAACTAACCAAATAAAATGTACGAGTAGGTACTTGATATACATTCAAACGAAAACAGAACTTCCATTAAATAGCGGCCATTGCTCTTGGTGGTATTATCTAGAATTATTTGAATAAGTTATTGAAGTACAAACTTTTATAATTTGTGTTTCTAAATATCTTTCATAACATATTCTAAATAAAGATCCTGTTTCGTTACCTAAAGTTTTTGACATTTGATATCAAAGGATTGTTGCTCATTTCATGATAATTTAGAGTCAGACCAAGTTGGCAGCGATTTTGACAGCCTAGACAGGGCAAGTTTATCTTAAACGTCAAATTGCGATGAAATTATGACGTTTACTTAACACTTGCGCAGGCTACTATCAAAATCGATGCCAACTTATCTTGGTCTGACTTTACTAATTAACAGTAACAGAAGCATAGTAGTGTGACTCCAGGTAGCGTTGCGGCTAATAGTTTAACTAGTCATTTTCCAGTAAATGAAAACAAGCAAAACTTATGAAATAATCTTTAATAGAAAAAAAATGCGTGAGTGTCGTCAAACACTAGGTTGGAATGACGTTAAGAAAGGACCGTGACTCATCCTCATCCTCATGATCCTCATTCTCATTCTCAATCGTTGGAACAAAGTTCAGTACCCCTAGTGTAAATATTTTCGATAGCGAAACGTGACGTACGCGTTTGCGTTAAGTCTCATTTTGTATGGGTTTTTGAACAGCGCGCCAAGCGGGACGTTTTGGAAAGTCAAAAATCTCATACAAAATGACACTTAACGCAAACGCGTACGTCACGTTTCGCTGTCGAAAATATTTACACTAGGGGTACAGAAAGGGTCGTATGGTCGTGACGGGGTTTCGTGACGGAAAAATCTTACACTTTTTTTACCTAGCCCCCATCCGCGAAGTCTGTACCGTCCAATATGGAGCTTCCTTATAAAAATTTTAGGATCCCATCATCAGAACTGGATTTTGATAGAAATGGGACCAATCTGTAAGTACATATTTAACCACCTGAGCTAGAAGTTCACCAGAAGCATGCGAATTTTTCCTTTCCCTTTGTTTAAACGCCTTGTGTTTTTCTTTTTTTTCTTCATTTAAACATAGAAGATGACATGAAGCAAACATACCAACACACTTACAAACCTACCGTAAATACAAACAGCCTGCTAAAATCATAACCAAAAGTTTAAAAAACTCACTGTCGATTTGGTTTATAGTGTTTATGACACTGGCAGCCGTTACGTACTCTTGAATATTTTAAACCAAACGAAAAAAAAGTTTATCAAATACGAGCTACATAAATAAACACGGATATGTTTGAAAATAAAATGAATATTCAGTATGTCAGCGGGATATTTGATTTAATTTACATTTGAATATTTTACTTTCCATTCACAACATTCAATAGAATCGCGTTTCTATTTTGACTGACTTCTTGTATCTCTAAATGAATATCGTAGTTTCGCATTATTTTCTTTAAAAGGGAGTTTTAATTGTAATTTGCCGTCAATTGAAAAGATTATAAAATACCTATAAATGGAAAATCCGTCAAAACTCGTTCATAATAGGTAAGTACGTCAGTTAAGCCGCTTAATCTGTCAGAGAAAGTTTTTCAATGCTCGTTGTGAGCTGCAGGGATCAAACACAAAGTCGACTAATCCCTGTTTGACTTTGGAAGTTACAGCACTCATTCAAATATCGTACTCGCAGGTTTGAAAGTGCAAGTTTCGCAAATTTCTTACAACGCACTTGCACATGTTGTCCAACTACGCGGCTTTGGTGAGGAATTGGTAAAGGTTTTAGATTCTGGTCGGAATGATATGACATTTTAATTTGAGAATAGTATAGTCATTTATTCAGACATGCAGATATAGCAAATACAGGGCAAAGATAAACAAAACAGTAGAAACAGTGATGTGAAGCCGAAATGGTCTGGTTTTACGTGGAGCCAGCGGGGTGTGCGGGTCAGCACAATGTGTAGCAGCATAAATTAAAAACTGAATAAATATATACATTTACAATCATTCAAATTATACAAATAAACTACAATTAACTAAATTAAAACTACTATAAAACTAAAAATTATAAACATTAAATTTATATATTTATTCATAACTTAACTGGTGAGTAACTATTTTTGAATCCTAAAAGATTTCGTAAGTATTTTAATTCGTCATTACGTACAGACCTTTTCCGATTATTCTGACTACCTACTAAAAGTCTTCGTTTATATAAATACCAATTGTATTTCAGTATTGAACCGAATCGTTACTGCGAGTACTCTAGAACGCAAGTCTTTACAGACAATTGTCTGAACTTGCAACGGACAAAATATGGAATTATCATGAACTCAAGGACCACGTTTCAGAGTAATGCTGGAGGAAAATAATTATATAACCAGATTGCGTACGTACTTAAGTATTCCAAAGCATATTCATCCAACGATTATAACGAGCTTTACGAAATGTCAAGCAGTTTTTCTTCAGACATGAAAAAAATATTGGCCGCCCAAGCTAAATATATGTGTATAGACTGCTTTCACTTTAAGAGGAGATGGGGAGAAGAAAAATTATGAAATTTTTAAATAATATTAACATAACTATAAATTTTACAGGAAAAATATAATCCTAACCTCACAATTGACTTTTTTTTAAATATAATTACCTTTCATATATTATAGTTTGATATATCGTTATTTTGAATAACGTAATAAATGGCATACTACCGTACTGCCTAATTAACGACATACATAATGTTATTATTATTATAATGGTCATAGGGTATATTTACACTTCGTTTAATATACATTGCCATAATGATTACATACTCTAAACCATATAATTTGTTCTAACAAGTGATATCACATAATTGTTTGTGTGACATATCTAATTAGTTGCATGACATAAATGGGTTAGGTTAGGTCGGAACTGCGAATAACTGGGTCAAAATACTTTTAGTTGTCTTTTTTTTGTTCCCAAAAAAATGAGACGGAGAGGAGCTTTTTGTATGAGACGAAATTTAGTTTTTAATTTTTCTCACGGCCCCCGCAGAATTAAAAATCTTGAAAATTTGGTTAGGTTGGGTTAAGTGGGATGATAATCTGTACTTAATTATATGGCCTGCGTACTACTTGTTATAAAAAAAAAATGTTAAACTTTACAATATCAATAAATTAAATATGACCTAAAATGTTATACAATATATGTATTTATACTTGCTAAAATTGTATATAGTATTACGTTTGTATAAAGTAATATAATTTAACAAAAGTCATTAAAAACATGTCTATATACTACTTAATAATTATATTACAATAGGCATTATGTCTATGATAGTTTAGATGAAATCACAATATAACAAAAGAAACGTATAATAAAAAATACATTATAACATATAATACTATATAAAATAGCATTATAACAAATGTATGATAGTTTTTTTAATAATTATATTAAGCATTACACCCGGATAAGGGACGCTGCGCTTTGTACGTCTTTTTACTCAGAAGAGGAGACATTTTGCAATAACTTAAAAATGGCTGAACCGACGATCATGTTCGCTATAGTTTTCATTGAAAGTATTTATTAAGTTTTTGTTTTTCAAAGTTTTGGGACCCATGGATTCGTAGAATTTTTTTTTTTATGTATGCATCCATGCCAAATTGCAGGTTTCTAGCACTAACGACCACGGAGCCAATCCGTGAATAGTCAGACAGACATGACGAAACCATAAGGATTCCTAGTTGACTACGGAACCCTAAAATAAAGAATAATCCCTTATTAAAAAACTTATCACGCATTAATTAATATTCTTTTCTCTGTACGTATTTTGTACATATTTTTAGTAAAAATACTACATAATTTTAATTAGAAGCGTAAAAAATTATGTTGTTTGTAATTCAATTAACAGTAAAAAAATATTTCTCTAGGTATCATGAATGTACGACATTGACTCTTCAGTTGTAATTAATTTACTTTACCTTACTTCGATCCCAAAACTACGACAAACCTGCCCTTAAGATGTCCTTAAATATTGAAATCGGTCATCCCGTTCAATCAAGCAAACTTGAGGCAAGTCGATCCCTAAATCTTGAACTCTGACGTCACTGCCCACACATACGACCCGTATCCTAAACCTATGGATATGAGTCCGAAAATATCGCAGGATCGATAGAGTACAATAAATTCAGGCGTCTCGTTGCGGGACAATCGTTAGTCGCGGTGGCGATTGTAATACGACCCGGGTTGCTCCTGGAATACGTCTGGGCTATCATTTTGGACCCGGGTATGTCCTTAAACTACGTCCAAAAGAGAGGTATGGGCAATGTGAATGTCATCTCGCCTTGTGTGGTAGGGCACAGCACAGCAGATGTCATTCCAGATCTAGAGCAGAGCCCAACTGGGGAAGTACCTCCACCTTACAGAAAACCGCAGCCAAATAACACTTGACCCTACTCATAGTGTTGTGTTCCTGCCGGTGAGTAAGGTTGCCAGAGCTCAACGAGGGGGGTGGGGTTAGGGTCGGCAACGCGCATGTAACTCCTCTGGAGTTGCAGGTGTACATAGGCTACGGAGACTGCTTACCATCAGGCAGGCCGTATGCTTGTTTGCCACCGACGTAGTATAAATCTTCGCGAATCGAATGTTACATGTACAGTCAACAAATTTGAATCCTAGGCCACTATAGAACCTTGTCGCTTTAACTACTAGATACTTGACACGCATCACTCATAAGCACTGTCGTAGAAGTCATTATGGCATGGTTCTATAGTGGCCTAGGAATCAAATTGGTTGACTGTACATATGGTTGTATGTGTTCCATCCTATCATTAACACAGATCTGCTGATGCACCATTTGATTCGTTATTCGTTTATTGTATGAATATGAAATCGGGTTACATTTTAAAACTATTTATAATTGCAGATTTGTCAAATCAACACATAGAATGATTAAGACACATTTAAGATCTCGGAAAAATCGATGTAGATCGAAAGCAAAACAACATAATATCAAACTTGACGTTTATTTCGATTCCGCTGTGATCCCAGTAAGAACTACGACATTTCTAATTTGCCCGAATCGAGCTGCTTCTGTCAATTAATTATACGACAAACAAACGATATATAAATCAGAACTTATCTAATCTAGAACTGATCGTTATCGTATCTCATTCTTCGAAACCGTCAGTTAATTGAATAAACACTTGCTATACCTTCTCAAACTTACAATGGAATGCCTCCTCTGGGTGACCCTCTCAAATAATTTTCATTGTCATGAGTTGAACACAGTACATGTCAACACATTTTAAACACGTTGTTGTCAAGTGATTAAGCCAGTAACATTGCAACTCATGAAAGTCAGACGTGGATTAACGAATTAAGTTTTACACTTAAAGTGTTTAAATTTCAGACAGACAAAACGTTGCCTCTTACAAAACGCTTGTATATTTAAGTATTTTACTTTATAACAAGATGTTGTTTGATGACTGTTGTTTGTCTCCACAAGTTACTTGTTCTTAAAAATGTCATCTGTTTTATTTATTTTGGGTACTGCAGAGCAATTAGCATTTTACATCTAGATTAGACGAATTTATTTGATTGCTTAAAATAAGATAAATAAATACTATGCGACTTCTTACACAGATCAAACTAGCCCCAAACCAGGCAAAGCTTGTACTTTTGGTACTAGGCGAAGACATATACGTATATAGATAAATATATACCTATAATATACATAGAAAACACCCATTACTCGGGAACAAATATCTGTGTTCATCACACAAATAAATGTCCCTACCGGGATTCGAACCCAGGAACTTCGACTTCATAGGCAGGGTCACTACCGGACCGGCCGGACAGATTGGTGGTCATTAGTCATTAAAATGTCATCATTATCATCATAAAATCGAAAATAATTTAAACTTTTCGCAATCCTAGGATGCGGTCTTTATAACTATACACAAATAAAATTATTATTTCAGTTCCTTTCTTATCTTAAAACTTTCTTATCTACAGGCAAGCAGTATGCTTGTTTGCCGCCGACGTAGTATAAAAAATCTTTGACGAAGAAAGAAAAGAGTAATAATGCATATTTGATATTCACTCACTCACAAAATACAAAACCCAGCAACGATGGGGTATATAAAACATACTGAAATAATTAATTCTCGGCATATATGGAAGGGAAAATCCTCTTACATTGTTATGGCAAATTCCATACACGTGGCGTGCTACAAAGGTGCACCGGTTACGGCTTCTGAACGAGTGGGAGCTCGGAGCAACAAGGCGCTGAGAGAGCCACGCGAGTTATTCTGACCGGACATTCATTGCCAATATAACACCAATCAATGTGAGCATCAGTGCGTCGTGATCGCACATGCGCGCATTTTCTAAAGCGAAAGATCATATCAATATAATTTATAGGATACGTATTTTAAATGCACAGTTGAAAATGAGGAATCAAAGCGTGTGTTGGACAAAAATAAAGGTTTTAACAGTAACGAGTAATTGCGTAGGACGCTGCTGAGTTTAACCTTTCGTTTAATGATTGACGCCGTAAAATATCAATATTGGCAGTATGAGTAAAAATATCATCATTTATTAACCCATTATCGCTCCAGTAAACTTTACGCGGCCGACCAAAAGGACACAATCTGACAATAACGTTCAATCGAATATGGACTTAAGAGTAATTTCATTAGGGTATATTTTAATCGGACATGGAACACTACATTGTATAGAAGGTAGTAAAGCATAAAGTGTCTCTCTGCGGGAGGTAACGTATGAAATGGGCCAATTATAAGCTAGTTTGATCCTGTGGCGAGCAACTTTATGACTGACGTCAATGTGTTCTTGATGAGGCGCCATATAAAAGAGTGAAGGGACATATCCGTTCATTCAAATGAGCTATAATCATGTAGGTAGCTCCAGATTCCTAGGTGTTTATAAATACCTACTAGGTATTTCAATTAATATAGATTTTTGAATAGGTACCTTACTGATCCTGAGACAAGAGCCTGTCAGTAGTATTGTTCTATTAGTACGAAATGATGATAAAACATTATTTCTAGCATAATGACATTATCTGTTAACTATTAAGTATTTCGACAGTCTTTCTTCCTAGCGTTGTCCCGGCATATTGCCACGGCTCAAGAGAGCCTGGGGTCCGCTTTGACAACTAATCCCAAGATTTGGCGTAGGCACTAGTTTTTACGAAAGCGACTACCATCTGACCTTCCAACCCAGAGGGTACTAGGCCTTGTTGGGATTAGTCAGGTTTCCTCACGATGTTTTCCTTCACCGAAAAGCGACTGGTAAATATCAAATAACATTTCGTACATAAGTTCCGAAAAACTCATTGGTACGAGCCGGGGTTTGAACCCGCGACCTCCGGATTGCAAGTCGCACGCTCTTACCGCTAGGCCACCAGCGCTTAAGTATTTCGACAGTAAAAAATTATCAGTAAACATGGAATCGGTGCAGAAATGGCAATGGGTGGTATGTTATTGTATCAGTAAATTGTCATAGTTTTTTTTTCCTTGCTTCTTTAAATAGAGCTACGTATAACTTCAATTAACCCGCAGCCTAAAATAAAGCTATTCTAAACAAACGCGCGATTCAGTAGTTATTTAACCACTTTCTTTCCTAAAAAAGCGTATGTTCTTGCATATCTTATTACATATACGACATTTCTCTCGTTCGCATACGAGGCATTCGAACACATTTGTCGGTATCGTGTAAACAAATACACCAACTAAACTTACAGACACGTAAAATTTTATACCATTTAGATTAAAGTTCGATTCCGAATGATTCAAGTGCAATAGTCAACTGGAAAATCCGTTACTCCGAAATTACATTCTCCATCTTTCCCAAGCTCGTATCTCACAATTGGTACAAACTAGAAAAGGTTTTAAGTTGTAGACTTTAAAGTTGATTTTCCAAAGAGATGTATATTTAGATTGAGGGTTAATAAAGTTAGAATGCGTTTAAATTGTTCATTCAGATGACTATTAATATCATCGGACTATATTTAAAGTTATTGCCTCCGGTTTATTGTTCGACGCTATTTACTCTGCCTGTAGGGCTAAGATGGTCGGCTCTTTATCATTTGTCACCATGCCTGTCACGTTCTAACAAGTATGTAAGTGCGAAAGTGACGGGCATAGCGACAAGCGATAAAAATGGAACCATGCTGCCACCGCAGGACCCAACGATGAGTACACAGATTCGCAGGATTATGTTGATTTCATTATATGATACGTCATAATGGACGTCACGAATAATCTCAAAGCTATATACGTAAGCAAACATAACTAATAATATCCATTATAGGAAAACGTTGTTTAACCAGTTTAACGTGAGAGGCAATCTCTTTTCTGTACTTTGATAGAAAGGAATAGGTACCCGCAGTAATGAATATAGTTGAAACACATACTCTCTGACATAGGTAAAAGCTTACCCCAAGAATATCCTCAACTACCGGCAGTGTATTGCCCTTATTTCTCAATCTCTCTCAACTAACCTTAAAATTTTCTGTCATTTCAGCCAGCGAGTACCAAGGATCGTACTAATACAACGCAACTACGCAATTATCGCAAGCTCGCGCGAATTTTACTTTTGCGAACGTGCGATCAAACATATTGAACTCTAATAGGTGTCCTAATTGACAATCGCGCGACCCGCACGAGTAAAATTCGCGCGAACTTGCGAGAATCGCGTAGTCTCGTTATATTAAGACCACCCCTACGATGATCGCGCTGTCATCGACTGTTATCGTCAATCGATGAGGAGGCCACGGCCGCTTTGGGTCCTCTAGGGATTCATTTTATTTTATAGGACTCCAATTCCATTGTTGTTCATTTAACTTTGAGCCTGTTCCTGCTATGTTAAAACAAAATTACGTTGATATAGATATTGATGATTGTGGATGGATACAGCAACAAAATTCCACACGGCACCTGCCCGTGGTTTGGAATTGGAATAATTTTAATACTAAAGGACGTCGGTACCTAAAGGTTTAATTTTCCCCGAAAGCGGACCACGGTGAATTTCATGCAAATTCTCCGCCCGCATACTTTTTGCATCGTTACGGTTAAATAGTTTTAATGAAACAATGTGATACACACTTTGCGAAAGGAATAACTTTACATAAATCATGACATATTTATGCTTGTGTTATAATTTCCATTAAAAAAAGAAATTTTAAAACTTTATGATATTTTTATCATGCCCAAACGCGCCTGGCGTGAATGTTAAATTTCTCACGCAAGGAGTTTTAAAGGGTAATAGACATTAGATGCGTATGCAGCACGGCCTTCCATCACGTCTCATGGGTTGTAATATCTGGATTTATATGTTAGATGACACATCACTTGCGTTACGTGCTCCAATCGTGTAAGGTACATTACGTAAGCGCTCTAACCTAAGTCAGTATTAATCATACCTCATCTTAATTTCTCAAATTATTATAAATCCGATGAAAACCCGATTTACAGGGTAGTAATCGACAGTAATATTATCCACGCAGGCGCACCCCCCTTAATTAACCTTTTCAACGCTTTTCCACACGTGTCAAGAAATGCCATGGACGCCAAAAAGTTAACTGGTGAAGAGCGAATATGAAGCTTAACTGACAGTAGGAAAGTCGCTTTGACAACGTCCGCCATTTAATGGTCATTGGCGTCGCGGGCACGACAGACGATGACCGTTTTAGTGGTCTTCGGCGTTGAAAAGGTTAACATTGATTATACAGTAGGTATTGTCATTTCGCGACCAAAATTAAATTGACGGATTTTCCGATTAGATAAATTGCTTCGCGAAGCATAATTTCATTTAAAGTGGAATTCGAATACTCATACAATTGTCAACTGTATTTTTGTACGATTAAATCCAAGATGAAACGTTTTTCCTGACAATATAAATTTAATATGTTTCGAACGCGAAATGTAATTAAAACAAAATGTTTGTATCAAGCGTATGCAATGTAGCTTTCTATATTTCATTATTTCGAGCTGGAATGACTACTCTTTTTACAAGCTTTTATTTAACTTGCCCTGTCAGTATGTATGTATGGTTGGAAGCTAAATTTGACTCACTTCCCGGTTTCCGATTGAGCTAAAATTTTGCATAAGTATATATGTAATTTATGTAAGTCGGGTGACAATGCGATTTTATGGTACTATTGAGCTGATCTGGTGATGGAGGCAGGAGTTGGCCATAGGAACTATTTGATAAAACAACGCAACCTAATTATGTTTGGGATTTTTAGAAAAATCTCGATGAGTATTAGTTGCCTGTAGAAAGAAGAGTGTACAGTCAGCGATAAAAGCTTGTACCAGACATGACATTTTTACCCAAAACTTATCATCGTTATAGTTGATACAGTTAATATAGATCCTAAACAACAAATCATTAATAAAACACACTTTAATAAAAAACAATGAAATCACAGCAATTCGAAAGCTTTTTTATAAATTCATGTACATAATATCAACCTCAATAAGCATACCTACTCGTATTCATCAAAGCAATGGAAGATAACGGCATTATCTTATCGAGCGCTGACAGCCTCATATCACCTGCGCGATTCACCCGCCTGTGTCGCCATAATGAGGTGTCAAAGGTAACAAATATTATGGGGAAAAGCCTTACGAAATCATTTGATGCTCGGTGACAACATCGTTACTTTCGGCTTATATCGGGAATGTCTGTTCTGTTTGCTTTTATTTATGACACTCGCGCTCGCTATACTTGTCAGAAAATTATAGGAATCTTATACATCATACTACGCATTGAATGACATTCGAAACGTAATGATCTCATCGGAAGATCAGCGCTGGAAGTCATCAGCATCATGCTGAGATGAGACCATTTCGTGGCACTTTCTCCGTATGGTTTTTTGTTTAGTACCTATAATTTGCTCTTCTGTGTTTGCGCTTACGAATAAATTATTTCCATTCTATTCTATTCTTTCTATTATATTAATACTAGAATGGGGAGGGTGATTACTAATTGCTTCGAAGGAAGTCGGTCATATAATTGTGATCGAACTTCACTTACAGGTAAGTTCGTTTAATCACTAATTCATATGTAAGTATCACGAAAGAATACATGCGTACGATCCTTACTAATAGCAACTCTGTCTGTTACTTTTTCACGCTTAAAGCGCTGAACCGATTTAGATGAAATTTGTTATGTAGATAGTTGTTATCAATCATCATCGTCTTTTCACGCAGAATAAGAAATTTACGAGTACGAGTATAATCATATCGTGTCATGCCTGCATTACTCTCCGGGACCGCCAACGTGGTGGAGTATCTCCGTCGGGAGACTGGCGTCACGCTGAGGGTGCACTAGCTGCGGTCCCGCCACTGCGTGCATTTCAGGTCGTTTGTGGCATGTGCAGCCGCTGCAGGACACCATCATCGCAAGCACAGAGTTTTGGCAAGAGGGTGCCGCGTTTCGGCGGTTCCGGGACATGCCGAATCCTAGCGCGAATCAGACGACGCAACTGAATGTTTTAGTATAGAATTCGAAACCGACAAAACCTCAAAGGCTGAAGAACATCTTAATGAAATCTTGCAATATGTTAAATAAGCCCAGTATTGCTAAGAGTCCAATCCTATCGACCCATTACGTGCTCTGAATTTTAATTTTAAGATCAAACGAAAATTTAAGCACCTTTTTTAATCGGACGGGGTACGTCTCAGCTAAAAGACCGAGTCTTTTTAGTATCTAGTCTCACGTAGTATACGTTTTACGTAACAGAGATGATGATACCTACATGTAATAAATAGAAAATGAACACTACATCACAATAAGATGGACACAAAATATGCGGATTATTACAATAAAATGTACCAAACATTACAATTTTGTTTTATCCCACAAAATGATAAAATATTGTACCATTTCGATTCCTTACACAAATGCAATACTTGATCGTGACGTCACGATAAACTGATCACTTATCAACTGATACTGTTAATAAAAACTTGTCATCTAGCCACTAACGCTAACAGGGAAAGTTTAATGTTTATTAAACTTTAATGTTTATTAAAGTTTAATGTTTATTAAACTTTAATGTTTAGTAAAGTTTAATGTTTATTAAACGTTAATGTTTATTAAAGTTTAATGTTTATTAAACTTTCCCTGTTAGTGTGTATTTAAATTTAAGTCAAATCTTGGAAGCTAAATAACAACCAATTCCTGACCTTCGTTGGAGCTCAAACTTATTTTAATTAAAAGGCCGGTGCAATAAGTACCATGACGATAACCAACTGATGTGATGATGAAGAGGGATGGTAATTATTTAACTCTGTGATAATGTTATTGGAAACGTAATGCATAGTATGATGCATTGATAACCCAATACAAAGGGTTGTACAGTCAGCATCAAAAGTAGCGGATCAAATAACGCTTCATAAGTATCTACCATTCTGTAACAGCTTGACAAAAAGTAATGTCTCTAATATAGAACAACTAAGACTGTAAAAGATATGATTTTGAACGCGCATTTTAGAAATTAATCTATATTTGGAAAAGTTATACGGAATATCAGATACTTTTGGTGCGTTGTTTCATCCGCTACTTTTGATGCTGACTGTACCCACCCCGATCTTTTAAATCGTAAAGTATTGTAAATATTAATAAAACGTTTATATTAAAAATTCATATGTTTTAACAAAAAACATATGAATTTTCATTTTTTTTTTGAATTTCGAGCGCTCGAATTCGTCACTCGAAAATCTGTGGAAAACGGCGAATTTATATTTTAGAAATACGAGCAACAGAAATTGGGAATCTAGTGGTATTGACCACTTGTTTTCAATTATATCAGTAGACTTTATAAATTGAAGGGAATTACACGAAATCGAGCACTCGAAATTCAAAAATCGGCCCCCTGGTCGTATTTACCTAACAAAGAATAAAGAGTCTGCATACATCGCGCTGTGTCTGCGTATCGGCGCGCTACGCGCTACGTATCTACTGTCAAGAGGGTGTTATTTGATTTGTTATCAGCTGTGAGGTGAAATATAGCCTTATAATGTGTAAATCCAATACGGGCAATAAATTAAACCAGACATAGATTTTATCCGTCTAATCATTAATTAAGAAGTTTCTTGAAGTTACAGTTAATTATGACCCCGTAATTATTACTTTTTTAAATTTACCGAGTGTACTGCAAACATTAAGAAACATAAGATGACATTTTTAATAGTAACTGCCAACAATCGTTGACAGTTACTTTAAAAAGCTCGTATCCCGCAGCTCGTGTGTTGTATTACATGGCGGATCGAATTATTTTGTATGGTTAAAATTTCCATTGTATTTCTAAGCAAAATCTATTTCAATATACTTATGCTAACCACTGTTTAAATATTCGCTCGTATTGAATTTACACACTGTATATTGCCTTTATTACATACTTAAGGAAGTAAAGTAAGAAATGTCTCTCTCGGCTTCGCCTCGGCCGACAACTTCATGTGATGTGACAATTACATGCTTTCTTATTTACTGTATTTATTTTAATATATTATAGGACATTATTACACAAATTGACTAAGTCCCACAGTAAGCTCAATAAGGCTTGTGTTGAGGGTACTTAGGCAACGATATATATAATATATAAATATTTATAAATACTTAAATACATAGAAAACTCCCATGACTCAGGAACAAATATCCATCCTTGTCACACGAATAAATGCCCTTACCAGGATTTGAACCCGGGACCATCAGCTTCATAGGCAGGGTCACTACCCACTAGGCCAGACCGGTCGTCAAAATAAATATTATTTAAATTGTTCAACAGAGCCAGAAAGTGGCAACTTTGGTTAGCGCGGCTGGCCCAAAGTTGATAATTTCCGCACATATGGTGCTATTTTACCACCCTAGTGCGTGCACTAAACGTGGCTATGTCGAAAATTTAAAGGGCCATATGTACTGTAAAACGTTGTTCAATACTTGTGATAGTAGGTAATTCGCAACTCGTGTCGATTCAAAATACTTGTTCCGAATATCCTACTTTTCGTATTATTTTATCGCACGTAGTCGTAAAATGTGTTATTACTATTACACGTAATAAAATATCCTAAATATAAAAATCCCAAACTACCTAGGGTAGTAATTTACATAGGAAATTAGACGGAATTTACTTTGTTTCCCTTTTTTTCCTCACAAGTGTGATGCAAAACATAGTGTGTACCACGGGCGGTACAGGAATTATGGACTCGTGTTAGGCTCTCGCCTTCGGCTTCGGGCTTCAATTCACACTCGTTCATAAATTCTTGTTTGCCCTTAATATACAATGTACAATCAGCAATACTACTAGACCTTTGCATAGAAATTTCTATGCATTCGGGGTTTGTAAAACGTGTAGGTACTTGAAAATTAAACGGATTAATTAAGCTGAAGCTAAAAATATTAAGTAGAATTTTTGTAACTCAATTATTCGCAGTAGAGTAGTTTTTAATATTTGGCATTTAGAAATGCAAGCAATGCATTTATAGGTTAAAGTAGAGTATTTTGAAATTTATGCGCTTTAAAAAAGCCCATTTACATTGAATAGCTTGTGTGCTCGGTTGCTAGAAATTTAATATTGCAGTTAGATTAAAATGTATCCTTTAAAAGTGAACACTTTCAACTCTCAACGCAACTTCACGACTTTCTGGAGATCGCGGGCTCAAACACTGGCTCACATCAATTAATCTTATGTACGCTTTTCAGTGAAGGAAAACATCGCGAGGAAACCGGACTAATCCCAAATATCCCAATATAGTCTAGTTATTCTGGGTTGGAAGGTCAGATGGCAGTCGCTTTTGTAAAAACTAGTTCCTACGCCAATTCTTGAGATTAGTTGCCAAGCGGACGCCAGGCTCTAATAAGCCGGGATAACGCGAGGATGATGATAAAATACACGATATGCTAGTGAAATAAAATAATATACATATAATATTAATAAAATAAATAAATATATATTATAGAACATTATTACACAAATTGACTAAGTCCCACAGTAAGCTCAATATGGCTTGTGTTGAGGGTACTTAGACAATGATATATATAATATATAAATACTTAAATCATAGAAAACACCCATGACTCAGGAACAAATATCCGTGCTCATCACACGAAATAAATGCCCTTACCAGGATTTTAACCCGGGACCATCGGCTTCGTAGGCAGTGTCACATGTAAACAAATTACATCCCCAATATTTAAAATCATCGGAACAAAACTAAGATAAAATCAACGTCGAAGTGTTAAAAATCGATATTATCTTAACAGAAGATATTTTTATCAATAAGTACTGAAGAAATTATCAAGATTACCGTCGTTATCATTGAGGATTATATTGGAAATCTCAAGATTGACCCGTCTTAAGCGACGGAACAGCAACAGGTTACAGTCCACGCGTTCGGCAATATTGAATTAAAGCATCTTACCGAGGTTATAAATCCAAGCTTTTCACGTCACTAGAGGAGTCGCGAACCGATTTAGTTCGGTATAGGGGGTTTACAAGGGTGACACTTGTTGGAGCGAGCGCGACACGTCCGTACTGGGCGGCGCTCGGGGGGAGACTGCCACCGGGGACGGTTTACGGGAATTATGAGGATCCTTGGACATTATTCTGATGCTTAGCGAGCATATCGTCTCGTATGAGCCAATATAACCTACAACAAAAGTAACATTAGTATAATCCTTTTAGAATTAAGTTGCCTCTGTACTTATAACATTTCTTTTTTGTTGTGGAAATTTGTTTATGTAAAATAAAGTGAGTTACATACATACATAAGTTGTTAAATTTAAATGGTGCAGTGGGGGGAAATTATACAGTAACCTTTCAATAGCGGATACCTGCAGTCCTGCAACCATTTTAAGGTAGTACTTAGTGGTTTTCCTACAAAAAGAGGTGCTAATATCTGGAAATCTTCAGTGTCCAACATCGGGTAGTTTATTCTGGAATAAATATATTTTGTATTAATGAAAAAGTAATTTTGCAAAAAAAGTTTCGTCTGCAGCATGGCGGCACGATTTTGTTTATTAATCTATTATTGTATACAGTTGAGAAAAACTTATAGGTACCTATTGATCGGAGATACATATTACTATAACAACAAAAAAAAAAAAAAGATTCAATTTCTCTTACTATTTTACCCGACCCGGTTGTATTTCCGAATGCATGCAAGATTATTTTAGAAAACCTGAATGAAATTTTCTTATCTCCAAACCCGGCTCAGTTCCAAAATAACATGGTATCACTTTAGTAGTTTCTTTCTATCTATAGATTTACTCCCATCACGCATTTTAACACGCTTTTATTAGGTCGACCCGTATGTAACTATGTAATGGAATCTAAGGTAATTAATTTAACCATCTTCCAAGGATCGTAGCGTCATGAAAATTGGCAGCTGTATGTAGTTCTGATGACAATACAACAACATGGTACTGTCAAACTAATCTGATGATGGAGCCGGAAGATATGAACTGGAACTTCATGATGGAACATCGTATCATTACTATGATTGGATTTGTTAGAAAAGTCTTGTAATGAACTTTGACCACGATTAGGTTTCAAGGTCTGATGATGAAGCCGGAAGATAAGCACTGGAATTCCATGATGGAATATCATATCATAAGCGTGTTTTTGTAGTATTTTTTAAACTATTAATTTATTATCAAGGATGTCGAGTCCCAGTCACAGTTGTCTGGTTTTCGTACCTCTGTATGGGGTTGTAGTGACAGTTCTTGGCGTCGCTGAGCGGACTTGTTGCCGAGAAATAAACCATGCTCCCGGCGACACTTTCTGCTTAGTGTTACTTCGTGCTTAATAATATTTAAGTCCCTATTTGATATTCCATTCGGTCCCCGTATATTAATAATTTGAATAAATTGTAAAGTTGTTTTGAATCTTTTTCTGGGGTCATGGTCAAAAGTAAAATAGGTATTTTTTTGCGTTTCGAGAGACTCAGCAACTTTCTTTCCTTCATTTATTGATTTTCATTGATAATATAAGATTGTGTTTGAAATTAAATTACAATATAATAAATAAAAGACCAATTTCATACAACAGAACTTTAGAATAAGTATGCCAAAGACTAGGACAAGTATTAAAATAATTAATAAAATATACAGACAGGACACAAGTAAAAATCTATATTTATATGAGAAGTCAAGACGGTGATGGCAAAACTCATAAATCGCAGTCTTATATTAACATTATTATAAATGCATATATTTTATTACATTCAAACGCAAATCGAACTTTTAAATCTGGTCCTGAAATTCATTAAAATTAAATGGCTTCAGTCCATTGGGATAATTTCGCCAGTGTCAAGGTATAGGAGCTTTAAATACGACTAAAATTGTACGTTTAGTACAAGACGGTGTACAGTGATTTTATTAGCTGTAGTAAAGCGATAGCTGGACTTTACAAGTAGCACGTGGACTACAGGCCGTTGACTCCAAACGGTGGTTAACCGCGTTTCAAGATTACTTGTCCATTCTCTGCACACTACCACATTAATTTACTATATAATAAGCTATCGATATTTCACTGTAAACAATATTAATGAGCAAAAAATAAGGGAATTAATCACGAGGCGTGACTATCAAGATGGCGCTCGAACCGGATGTCATCTGGTCATGAAATCGTTATGGATATGATCAGTCAGGTCACTGATCAGTCAGGTGACTGATCATATCCATAACGCTGTCAACGTTGATGTTTCTTCAATCAGAAATGTTACGGTTGACAGATCATACCCATAACAGTTTTATTACAAGATTATGAAGTTCGAATCGCCCTCTTGTTTTACAAACTTCTCAAGTTATTTCTAATTGCTACGGCGTAGCTTCCGTTTCGTAGCGGTTTGTAGTAAAGAACACTTCTTAGCTAACTAATTGAATAAGTACGTACACTTTTGGCCGTTAAATTCATATTGAAGTAATGTTAAATGCGGAAAATTTGTGAAAAAAGTACTAACAACAATAAAATCTCGATGACAGGTCAGAAAAGAGCTAAAAATCAAAAGAAATAAATCGCTCAAGAGTATATCGGGCCATGCTCAGTGTAGGGTTTCGTAGTTACCATTCTGTCAAAACAAGCCGAATGGGGGCTATTAATTAATAAGTATCATGAAGGTACATTCAAGTATAAGGGAGTACCTTCGCAGCGCATATAGACCAAGATCCCAGAGCCGCCAAACCTTACTTATTTTCTCATGACGAAAATGTATGGGATAATATAGTGTTAGTACGTACTTTTAATGTATACTTGCTATGTCGGCCCGACGGCCATTTGCCCGGTACAAGGTGCTAAAGGTTGGTAAAAATGTTGCAAACTTTTCTAAATATTCTCATGGCTAATTTTTATGTATGCTTTAGAAAAAATTGTTAAAAATTGATAATCAACATTGCCAGACCATTTCCGTCGGCGATAACTATTACCAGATGCTTTAAAACTGTTAAAAAAATATAGTCACTTTACTTATATTCTCAATCTTGATTTTTATGATACTCAGGGAACGATATGCAGACACCGCTGGCTGGATTTGGCTGGATCACGTGATGCAGGTGGATCAAGTGCGCACACCGTATGTATCCATCACGAGCAACATGAGTCCGCTCTCGTCGGGTTGCTGTGTGCGGTGGTCACGCATTTAGTCAAGAGGATGGGGAAGTTAATTTGAAAATGTTAACTTACCTTAAGTGATGAAATATTTCTCTTCTGCATTAATTTAATTCGAGTAATTTAGTATTTGGTATTTTGAAGTTAAATTGCTATTCATTTAATCGGCAAACAAACGATCACCATCAATATCTGGTTTTTTAATAATATTGCGTAGCTGCCTTCAACTGACTGTGACTCATGTAGAAAGGCAAACTGTTCTTCGTTTTCGTGTACCATGTAGCATTATCGTCACTTACTTCTTCTCGTAAAAAATACATATAAGTAAATTAGTAATTTTATTTATACGTCTGACAGTGGCATTATTCATTAACTCATTGACTTTGACTTGACTTTGACAATCAATTGATGAACGCTGCCGCGACTGCACGCCGCAAACAGCAGCAGTCGGCCGCTGCAGTAATGTCGCAGCAGTAATGTCGCAACGGTAGTACAGCTGCAGTTGGAAATGGACTGTCACAATGGGTTTCTAGTTGGTTTCTAGGTAACTATGATACTCTAAAAAGGACGGTTTCAAATAAAAAAACGTTTAGCTCCATTAGAAAGACATTACAATTTTCTTAGCGTCGTCTCGGTTTTTGCAATGACTTGTTAAGGGAGCCTGGGATTTGCTCGGAAATCTAACGGTATTTCCGAGCTAAAGGAAAAAATATGGCTCGTGAATCCGGTTTCCTCGTGATGTTTTCTATACCGAGAAACGACTGGTTAGTGGTAAATATTACTCTAATGCAACTTTGGACTGCCCTGCTGCAGGGTGGTTGAAAGAAAGCTTAACTAATTTCACTTGATCATTTATCTCTATCATATATATAGGGACCCCCACATTAAAAAAACGAAGCAAGCTGTTTAATAAACCCTTACCAAAAATTACCAAGAAGATATTCGTGTGAAAGAAGCCTTTTTTCTTCCGGATTATCAACCTCTTCTTCCTCGCGTTGTCCCGGCATTTTGCCACGGCTCATGGGAGCCTGGGGTCCGCTTGACAACTAATCCCAAGATTTGGCGTAGGCACTAGTTTTTACGAAAGCGACTGCCATCTGACCTTCCAACCCAGAGGGTAAACTAGGCCTTGTTGGGATTATTCCGGTTTCCTCACGATGTTTTCCTTCACCGAAAAGCGACTGGTAAATATCGAAAATGATATTTCGTACATAAGTTCCGAAAAACTCATTGGTACGAGCCGGGGTTTGAACCCGCGACCTCCGGATTGCAAGTCGCACGCTCTTACCGCTAGGCCACCAGCGCTTCCGGATTATCAACCTATAGAGTGAAAACTTGCTTAAGCCCTTAAGCCTATTAATTCCTCGATAGTAACCGCGAAACCGATAAACTTAAACTCGAGCTAACTACACCGCACCACGAAAACCGACACAGAAGGCTTACGGGCAGATTCATAGAATGAGATACGATAACGATAAGTTCTGGTTTAGATAAGTTCTCATTTAGATATCGTTTGTATGTCGTATAACTGACAAAAGCAGCTCGATTCGGGCAACCAATGTCACTGTGACGTTAGAAATATCGTAGATAGATCTTATTGGTATCACAGCAGAATCGAAATAAACTACAATTTTAACATGTCGTTTATGTCTCTTGATCTTTGAAGATCTTTGTCTGTGATCTTTTAAAGATCTTTCTAAGATCTTAAACGTGTCTTAATTATTCTTCGAATCGGGCGGTTAGTCAGTTATACTAATTATTATTAGAAAATTGGTCCTTTTTTTTGCCACCCATCTGGGTATATCTGGGGTTCATAAGTGACATACCGTAATCTTAATAAATTACTTTAGTTCGTTTTTCAGTCGTGTTTTAATTTGTCCATTATGTGTTTATCAGAGTATATGTACCTATTTTGTTTTAATTTCACATAATTTTAGTATGTGACAGTCATGGTCACCGTTATATTATTTTGACTTACAGCCCCATTCGACATTAGTAGTAAATGACTCATATCTTTTCATTTGACGAAAAGACAGCTGTAGAAGATATCTAAATGATATCAATGTAGTTATAGTGCGTCTCACTCGCGCCAATACATGTACGCCCAAGTACGAACGCAAGGCACGATAATATTATCAAATATCAGTGTACGTTCCAATTGTCATGTTAGACAAAATTTGAAGAATACGAATAAGAAGAAGAAAAATAACAAAAACCCAGTAAATAGATCTTCTGCGAGCTCCATACATTCTGTAAACGTAGTAGTAACTCAAACGTAATAACTGCTCCCGAAGGTTCGGACTCGGACCCGCCGGCGGTCGCTCCGTTTGCTCAGGAGCACAGACTACACAGACACCGCATTATGAAGCGTTTACAGAGAACACGATGTCACCATACATAGGTGCAATTTGACTTCAACCCCATTCGAGGGAAGCCAGTGCTGTCAAAGTGGTTTAACTTGACAGACGTAGTCTCTGAGTAATAACAGTTGAAAACGTATACTTATAAAATGCTACAATTTTAGCAACTCAACCGAATTGTATTTTTTTAAATAAATAAATATTTGGGGACAATCTTACACAGATCGACCTCACCCCAAGCTAACCACCACACCATTACACCATTTTATACTATCTATCTATTACCATTATACATATTTATAGGTGCAAATCGCTTACGCTTCGTAGTGATCGACACGCAACTGTCACTGTGGCACTAATATAGAAGAGTGATAGAGAGACACAAAGCGTTTCATTGTAGTAGCGATAGCGATTTTCGCCTTGGCTGGGCCGGCAGGTACACACTTTAAGCTTAATTTTTGTAAATATTTCTAATTCACACCAGTACTGGTTGATTGCATAAAAGGCCACTTATGCGATGGACAGACCAGATCAATTCTGCTATGGAAGGACCCCTAAACGAATCTGCCAGAATGACCTCCAACCGAAAAATGACGAGAAATTGTACATGTACGGCAAGCAACATCGGTGCCTGATATTAGCAGTTGATCAAAACACTCTGCAAATAGTACGAATATAATGACTGAAAACTGGTCGTAATTGTGGGCAAAACTGAAATAAGTGGTCAAGCTTCCATACTAAATTTGTACGGCAGCGCTTATGTGCTCCGTCTATAGTTGAGGTGGTCTGTGGCCAGGAGTCAAGTGTTGCCCTTATGTAGCCCATGCTCGGCGGACCTTGTTTGACTTTTCATGTTAATTGCTAGGCAGCTGTTGGTCTTCATCCTCGTGTGCGATGTTATTGCCTTTATTGAAGTCTGAATTAAGTTGAATATTGCATATTAACAACTAGTGGTTCTGCGAGCTGTAAACCTTGCGGTATTAGAAAATGTAAAAGTGAAAAATACTTAGTTCGCTGAATCGTTATCTCAGTGAACTAAGAATGGTCCTTAAATCCTTTATGCCACTTTCTACATTTTGAAAATTTTCCAAAAACCAGATCGATAAAAAGTTTTTATTTAATCACGGAATGTGATACAAATTTCACTATAATCGATTAAGAATTGTGGCCTGGAATAGAATATAATTTTTATTGACCTCGTGTATTAAACACAAACACACATACTACATACTACTTATATAAGTATTAAAAAAATACCTAAAACACTAATAAATATACAATATAAAACACTCTGCAGGGCAGCTTGTGGCGAGCTGTTGGGGAGTAACGACCCCACGGACCCGAGTACTCCCGAGAGTCCGTCAGGGTCTCCGTCTCCAGTGTGTCTTCGTCGATCGGAGTGGACCCCAAGGGGACCCGCAGGACTCTCAGCTCTAGCTTGCCTTCATTGGCCGTCCAGAGAGGAGTCGTTAGAGCTAAATGCTCCAGAGATGGAAGTGAAAACTTGCATAAGATGCGAGTTGGCACAGTGGCTGTTATCAGCCACTGGGTAGAAAGCGGCGTACACCTCTCGACACCCCTGAGCCGCTCACACCGGTTGCTCCTGGTCGTCATCACGACGGCATTTTCAGGGGCCCATCTAGTGGGCGGCGAGTTACCGCCTGCCTCGATAACTAGTGAAAACATTGTTATGGCAGGTGTCCGGACGTCTTTGCAATAATCCAGTCTCATTGTCCTCCCAAACTTCAATCCATAGACCGTTATACTGTTCGTGTTCTTGCGGACAAATTTACTAGCTTCTAAAATATATAAACAGGGTAAAGTTTAAAAAAATAAGTTTTTAAAGCGAGGTTTTAATGCACTTTTTCTGCAGTATGAATATATTATATCTGTGCTATTGCCCCACAAAATGATTCCATATTGGAGGCATGATTGGGTAAATGCATAGGTAATATGCAGCAACGGCTGTTTTAAAATCTGTGCTTTTGTTGTATTTTTTTTTTCAATATGAGATTAAGGAGAACATCAAACACAAACCTGGGCATTTTTCCCAGGTTAAAACGGAGAAAAAAAAACTCGTAAAAGAAAAACTATCTTCAATGTAGCTGATCAATTAAACCTTTTTTGTACCTATGTAGGCTATGTATGTTAGGTACCTCAGAACCCGGCCTTTTCTAATTGCTTGCTTATGGCTCCAGAAATCAAAAGATGTCACGGTCGATTGAAGAATATACAAAAATACGCTCGAGTACAGAATTTCCCGCAGAAAGATTGGGATAGGTATAAATCTTGCATTTATTTAAAAATTACACGGATACTGTAATACGAGCTCTGTTATCTTCTTCCTCGCGTTGTCTCTGCATTTTGCCACGGCTCATGGGAGCCTGGGATCCGCTTGACAACTAATCCCAAGATTTGGCGTAGGCAATAGTTTTTACTAAAGCGACTTCCATCTGACTTTCCAACCCGAGTAAACTAGGCCTTGTTGGGATAAGTCCCGTTTCCTGACGATGTTTTCCTTCACCGAAAAGCGACTGGTATTTCGTACATAAGTTCCGAAAAACTCATTGTTACGAGCCGGAGTTTGAACCCGCGACCTCCGAATTGCAAGTCACACGCTCTTACCGCTAGGCTTCCAGCGCTTTTTTTATTAATACGAGCTCTGTTATAGCTATAATTATAATAAGCACCATTAAAAACCTTAGGTTATTATATAAACGTATTAATTCAGAATGAAATGAAAATGTCTAGTCTAGGCTACCAATCCGATTTTTTATTGTCCATAAACTAAATAATAGCTTCTCCCGCATTCTAATGAAGGCGTAAAAATAAAATTCTAATACCTGTCGTAAAATCGTAAATCGAGCTACTTAAAAGTTTTATACACATCGAATCAGCCTACTAACGGTCGCTGTAAACGTAATTTGATTTTTCACATTTACTTTTACGACCAGATTGATCATGAGTATTGTCATTACTTTATGAAATTACATTATTATTGATAGTGTAATATGGGAATGACGGTAAGTCATGAAATTAGTTTAAATATCTTAGTCAGTATTGGAGTTCTGTCAATGTAATGACACTGGACGGGCGTTACTACTGACAGTAATATTATTGGAATGATGGAATTACGAATGACAATAAGAATTACGGAACATATTGAAGTTATTAAAAAATAATTTTACATTTATGAAGTAATGACAACAATTGGAACAGGGGTGACATCGTATATATATATATATATATATATATATATATACAGGGTGATTCATGAGACGTGAGCAGGACCAAGCCTACACAATCAGTAAATGATAATGAATCGTTCACCGTCATATTTAAGTAAAACAATCATATTTTTTCTGTTATCTAACTTTTTTAAGGACAAATTTGATTATCTACAATCATGGACCCTACCCTACAACACTTAATGAACAAAGATAAAACTTCTTTAACCGTTATGACGGCGAAGAAAATGAAATGTCACACTTGAGTGAGATACGATTTTTCAAGAGTAAACAGATTCCGATGATATTCAATGTGTCACTAGTTATGGATAAAACAAAGAGGGTGACCATAAATGTCGTAAATAAAATAAAATAAAATTGATGAAGGAAAAAACATAATTTAACGTTAATCTCACAAATACTGGTACGAAACAGTTACTGATAACTTACTGAATACGCAGGCTTGATCCTGCTGACGTCTCCTGAATTATCCTGTATATATAATTACTAGCTTCTTCTCGCGACTTCATCTGCGTAGGATGAAAAAGATATTGATTAATTAAACCTATCTTATCCGTCCTTGGGCCTCAAATTGAGATAATCATCGCTACGCTTGTAAAATCCGCTATGATATAAAATCCAACTTTATAGGAGACACAAAAACCTGTTTATTTTATAACTGTACGCAAAACACGAAAACTGGGGATGTCACTTCTTATTTAAGGAGCTATAATTTTTTATTTATATTTTCGGCACATGGCGGTTTTTTTTTTGTGCTGCATTAACCAATATGTGCTTTCGTGATTTCCTACGATACAAATCGGGTTATTTTTTCTATACAATATCACTTTATTGAAGCACTAAGAGTACCACATAGAAGCAAATGAAAAAACATATTGTTGTGTATTGAACTGTTTATTGACATCAATATAAACACTAAATATTTATCATACCTATTATTGTTTTGTCAAATTAAAACATTACTGTAAGTGTTTTTAACTGGTAATTTGTCAAAGCCTATCTATTCTAATAGAATACGCCTCAAGGTACAGTCAGCGTTAAATACTTTGTAGCAGTCAAAGTGGCCATACTAAATATACGGTGTACCGAACTATTTGGCTACTTTGGTTGCTACAAAGTATTTGACGCTGACTGTACCTATATAGACCTTTAGGCGTATTCTGATTGTAATAACCGAAATTAAATACCGATTTACATCTTAATCTGTTCAACGGTTTAAGCGTGAAAAGGAAACAAAAAAAAAGAATGACTGTCTGTTACTCTGGACCATATTCGACTCGCAAAAGTGACGTATCGTGTTGATCTCCCGTTGACATGGAAAAAATCGTGACTTGCCGAATTGCTACAGCAATAATAATAGTAGAGATGTATATATAAACAGGTATATATATATGCCGGTAGTTACAGGTGTCGCCGCAGGAAAGTAACCACGTGCCGAGCATATATAATCGCTCGTATCTCACATCCACTCTCTCACCTCGTTTTCCTCAATGCCGAGAATCGTGACTCATGACTATCCCTTTTTCTGAGATTCATTCCCATTCTGATTTAATAATTTGATATGCTTTTTAACTGGGTTTGATTTGACCGCGATCGTCGTGGTGATTGGCGCGCATCTCACGCAAGACTTTCACTTCATTTCGCATGCACCAATAGGGACCGTGCGCGTTGGAGGGTCTGCCATCTTGTGGTCTGAATCGGAACCATAAACATGCACATTTACACGTCAAGTGTTTTCTTGTGCATAGTAGGTTCTGCCATCTTGTGGGCTACATCGGAACAATAAACCTCACATTTACGCTTCGCGCCAAAAATCTGACAGCTCCTGTGCTGCCTCCTACAGTTCATGCACGCTCCCTATTAGCGTGAGTGATTTTCAAGGTCATATCAAAACCACAACAAGTTGTTAAATTTGAATAAGGGTCTTGTTTCGATTTTTACAAGCTTTTATTTAACTTGCCCGGTTAGTTACATAAGTTTGTTAGTTAGTGTGGGTCAAATTTAATCTTTAATAGTTGGCAGTCCTCAACTGGTCCTCAATGGTTCTAGTTCTAATGGTCCTAGCTCAGAAGTCAGGGACTTCAACTCTAAAATGTACTTCCCTTAATGCCAATAAAAATTTATTTTATTTTATTTTATTTATTTTTAATGGTTCGTGCCCTACACTCCAGCAGGGGGTAACAGGATGGAAAGAAGAAGAGTCCTCAACTGAACTATTGCCTGCGGTATTTCCGGACCGATACAACCTTCAAACATTCAAGAAAAGAGCGTAATCCCATCTTAAATGCCGGCAACGTACAACCCCTCTGGTGTTGCGGGTGACCGGGTGATGGGCGGCGGTAACCGCTTACCATCGGACGATCCGTCTGCCCGTTGCGTCCTCCAGGGGTTACTTTTCTCAGAAGCGACTGTATTTTCATTACGTATCTATTTACGTATTTATTTAACAAGTACCTTCATTAGTACGAGAGCAAATATCGAAGTAGGTATTAATAGAAGCCTTGTAGGCGTGGCGTGGGCTCGCTCGTTGCCGTCCCTACGTTTTACAATGATCTCTTTACATTCGGCATATTGCCTTTATTATATCTGGATATAGCATCAAACCTTTTTTTTTAAGAAAAACTACTTAAAAAGGGATAAAATAAAATGAATGCCATGTCGCTACCAAGCCAATAAAAGCGTCAGACCATGGCGCAGCTGAATGCCAACAACTCGTATTTCAATACCTTTCATTAAATGTAGCAATCACATAAGCCACTATGTATTACCAAAGTATGATTAATATAGTGTTTAATAACCAGAATTAGCGATCTAGTTATTAGCCAATAATTTAATTTAAAAACAAATCTTATTTTTGTTTTTTTTTTTATATTATGTCGGTGGCAATCAAGCATAGGCCCGCCTGATGGTAAGCAGTCTCCGCAGCCTATGTACGCCTGCAACTCCAGAGGAGTTACATGCGCGTTGTCGATCCTAAACCCCCCTCCCCGTCCCTCGTTGAGCTCTGGCAACTTTATTAAATCTAATTCAATATTACAATAAAATGTGTAAATAGTTTCTAATAAATTATTCGTTTTTGATTTTATTCTCATTTCACAAATTGTTATTAAGTTACGCGACGCGGGGTCAAGTTCGAGAGCAAATTGCATCTTTATTAACATCAGTAAATTGCCTCTACATCTACAACAACATGGATTGCATTTTATTAGCGAGGAGCATTCGTCTGTTTGGGAAGCTTATTTAGAAACCTAAAATAATACATTTCGATATCAATTCATCTCCTTTGCTCTCATAAATTAGGGGAGTGCGATGTGGATATTTGAAATCGAATTGGTGTCTTAATATACATTTCTGAATGCTTCTTTTTCGCGTCAACGCCAACCCTTTGCATAATCGAATACGTCAAACTAGTACCTGAGAAAATTCGCAAATAAGCTAGAATTAAGGCGAAAACATACGGTAGTACGTTTTGGACATAAACACATGCAGTTTTAAAAACAAAATAAGGTGCGTTGGGATAAGTCAACTGCTCCAGTTGCTGCAAAACTGAGAAAAGCACCTTCAAAGGTGCCTGAACGTGTTTCTCGTGATGAGAAGCCACCCCGCGCCGAGAAAAGATTCACATAGGCGTCGAAGGAGAGGAGGGCGCGCAAGGCGCCTCGCAAGAGCCAGTATGGCACTGCAGAGCCGGATATTCCTTCTGGCCTGAGGGTTGCCACACCGAATACGGCGCTATATGTATCGCGCCTGCATGTTTCTGCCACGGCAAAAGATGTGGTGGAATAAGAAGATCCGTTACGAGCTTTATTGTATGTATGTTAGTCTGTAAGGTATGTGTATATGGGCCTTAGTTGCCTGAAAATAAATGTTTACAATAAAATTAATATTAAATTTAATTTATTTAATAAGTGCGGACGAGTTGGTAAACTTTCACAGTTGATTTTTTTACTTCAGACTTGTAAAATTAGTGCGTCTTGAAATGAGAATGAAGTTTACTTTAAATATTTATATACCTATTTTTACATCGTACAAGATTCCGTTTATAAGTAGTGTTTGGATTTTTTTTTTTTGATTTCTTTCGTGAAATAAGCGCGGAATATCTTTAGACGCATGATCTGTAGGAAATCCGTCCATGGTTTCTCAGCATTTTTCAAATATCTAAGTAAGTCTCACAGCTGGAATTTTAACCCTGACGGTATCAGAAGTACCTTAATATTATTATTTTTCTTAGTTTTCCTTATTTGAAGTTTCTTCTTCTTACATTGTTTGTTTGAATTTTTAATTATTAATAATTTCATTGTTATTACGAGCGGCTACGGCAAAAATTCACTACCGTACATTTTCACCCAAGTTAACAACTCATCTCATCTCCGCTAAATTAAATTCGTGAACTTATCTCCGATTACTTGATAGGGCTTCGCAGTGGCCAGCTCAGACGCTGAATACGCAAGCACTAAATTAATTAAGTTTCAACACTTTTTCTTAATTAATACAGTTTGTATTTACTTTATATTAACATTGTAAATGAATAGATCTAAAGGTCAATGAGTTGGTCAATGAGACCTCTATGGTTTTGGAGTTTCAAAACTTGTCATGATAAAATATATACAGGTTGACTTCAAATGAGTAATAGAAAACACTTGATTGTGGCTTGATATTTAATAAATAGTAAAAAAAAAATTGTTTGCCTGTTGTTTACTTCTCCTTTATGTGTTGTATTATTTGTACTGTTTCTGTATTGAGGTGTGCAATTAAGAGTATTTGTATTGTATTGTATGCTACTTTAATTAGAGATTTAATATAAATATTATATTGCAAAAGACGTAAGTTCCATCATTGATCCGTTAAAACTGTTGTTGTTAGTATAAATTTTGCAAATAGAGAATATAAGTATAAATATAATGTTTTCTTCTTATGTTTGTCGCCTCAAAATCCCGTAATGATTATACCGATCCAGAAAGTTTATTATTTGAACGGGATTTTCTTTCAATTGGTTTCATTGTTATCAAAATACAGATGGTATTCTAGAATTTATGAGGAATTCAAGGAAATGAAATATTGTTAGCCATAAACATAACCGATTTAGGTATTCTCAGCAACGCATAGTCGCTTTAAACTTATTTAGAAAGAATATACATATAGCTTGGTGAAGTTGACCTAACGCAAATCGTAGAAGGAATTCGTTTCAACATATGTAAGTAGTGCTCCAATAATTTCTAAACTAATTGAACGCCGATTTTGTCACTTAATCTTATGTTGCTTCAGTTATAAGGCGTATTTGTGTAATAATGTCCTATAATATATATTTTTTAATATTGTGACCCTACGTTATTTAGCTAGGTACTTTAAACAGAAGTTTGTAAAAAAATATCTAACAAAACTACATTTCCTAAAAGAATTGCTTTCAATATACTATATTAGTTAGAAAATGAAGGTTATGTATGAATATAGTACTCGTGTAAAAAGGGTTCTTTGTCGTCATGCGACATTTGCAAATGGATGCTGTTTTTCGCGAGTCATTTAATGGGTTGTTCCTGTTTACTTTCCGGAATAATTAGGCTGAAATCAAGCGTGTATTCACTTAGAATTGACATTATTCTGTAGTTTTCTCTATTTTCACATCACTTTGTTTGGTAATTAGGTATTATGTTTGCTAACAACATTTTACTGATTATGTATACGTGCGTAGTTCTTACAAATGGTATTTTGTTATTAGTCAAATAAGTAACACAGCATTACAGTAAACTACAATATAAAGATAAATAAATATTTATAAATACATAAATATACAGGAAACACTTATGACTCAAGAGCAAATCAATCAAATAAATGCCCTTACCAGGATTTGAACCCGGAACCGTCGGCTTCATAGGCAGGGTCGCTCGGTCGGCCAGGCAGGTTGTCAGGTTGTCTTTGCGTTGCGGTATTTGATCGGTCAGCTGAATTGTATTTAACCTCAATACTCCGCATTGTCACTAAACTCGCATGCAACCGTGCTCCGTCTAAATTACCCCTCGGTGCACAATGTTGTATATGTAATTAAGGTAACGGGAGGCCTTCGCGCGGGAAACTTTCTCGCGCAAAGACTTGTTATCGCGATACAGCGCGGGAATGCTGCCTGCGCGATGGGCACCTTGCCAAGAGGCCAGGGTTAATGTAAGAATATTTATCTTTTCTAGGTAGTTTATTACATTACTTATAATTTTATTTACAATAAAAATATACATAATAGATATATACAGAGGATTACTATAACCTTTGCTATAACTAGCTTAAATCTAAAATGCTAGCGGTATTTCCTCGTTATATCGCAATACTGATACGATGAGAAAGGAAGCCGCCAGCTCTTCGGTCACCAGTTACGCCAAATGCTTCGCGATTTCTATCAATGGTGCGTGCTGGGATCCCATAGATCTAGAGTTTCCAATTGTAGGTTTAGTTTTATTAGTTTTATTTTTACGCACACCATCTCATACACTAATTCAAAATAAATTAATAAGTAGTTTAAAAAACACTAGAAAAACACGCCTTTTAACCTTGAAACCTGATCGTGTTCAAAGTTCATTACGTGACCTCTCTCACAAGTGCAAACACGACTATCATACGATATTTCATCATGGAATGCCAGTGCCAATCTTCCGCCTTCATCATCAGACCTTGAAAGCTAATCGTGGTCAAAGTTCATTACAAAACTTTTCTAACAAATCCAAACACAGCTATGATACGATGTTCCATCATGAAGTTCCAGTTCGGAAGATATGAATGCTCCATCATCAGATCAGTTCGACAGCACCATATTATTGTATTGTCTTCAGAACTACATACAGCTGCCAATTTTCATGACGCTACGATCCTTAGAAGATGATTAAATTAGTTACCTTAGATTCCATTACATAGTAACATACAGGTCGACCTAATAAAAGTGTGTTAAAAATCACAGACAGACCGACTAACAATATAGATTCTCAATCGCCTTCTTTGAGTACGGGACCCCAAATACCAGGAGAGCAGCTCAGATGCGAAGGTTTCATCGCAGCGAATTATGTAAACGAGATACTCTTAAACGTATTACAGCAACAGGTTACCCTTACCTTGTGTATACAGCTGAATTTCACATGCCAAAAACAGCATTATTCTCAATGCCGTAAAATTGTGTTGTGTAGAGCAAGAAATGTGTTCTGAAATGAAAAATTGTTCTTGAATCAGTTAAGACGTATACAGCTTGTTTACTACAATAACGTAAATTGCTTTAATTGGTTTAAGTACTACTTGTTATTTCTGTGAGTGTCTGGTTTAAATTATCATATTCAATTATGATACATGCCTAAGTCACGCAAAGGTTATATATTTATTGAACTCATTTGGATAGGTATACGAATTTTTGATTTTATGATTCAAAGTTTTATGGAGAATAGATTTTGTTGATCGGATCGGCCTACGTGCTATGCCGTAGCACAATGCGGCGATGCTCGATTATCTAGGATTCTTGATTATTAGGCCAATCAAATTAGATCCAAAAAAGCTCATTTTTAGGGTTCCGTAGCCAAATGGCATAAAACGGAACCCTTATAGTTTCGCCATGTCCGTCTGTCTGTCTGTCTGTCTGTCTGTCTGTCCGAGGCTTTGCTCCGTGGTCGTTAGTGCTAGAAAGCTGAAATTTGGCATGGATATATAAATCAATAAAGCCGACAAAGTCGTATAATAAAATCTAAAAATTTAATTTTTTTTAGGGTACCTCCCCTACACGTAAAGTGGGGGTGAAATTTTTTTTTCGCTTCAACCCTAGAGTGTGGGGTATCGTTGGAAAGGTCTTTCAAAACTAATAGGGGTTTTCAAGAAACATTTTTTGATAAAGTGAATATATTCGGAGATAATCGCTCCGAAAGAAAAAAAAATGTGTCCCCCCCTCTAACTTTTGAACCATAGGTCCAAAAAATATGAAAAAAATCGTGGAAGTAGAGCTTAAGAAAGACATTAAATGAAAACTATAGCAGACATGATCAGTTTAGCTGTTTTTGAGTTATCGCAAAAAGTTTTCCCTTCATAGTAAAAAGACTTAGGTACTTTAATTAGGTACTGATTATGCAAATTTGCCTATTTGTTTAACTCGGGTGAAAGGTACCGTTTCACCCCTCGGTTAACAATTTACTATACTTTAAGCTCCAGTTTAGCTTATTGTGACAGAAGAGTAACTACGGAACCCTACACTGAGCGTGGCCCGACATGCTCTTGGCCGGTTATAATATCTTCATTTGGTCCTAAATGCGTTTAATCCGAGTTTGAGCAATCTCAGGTGTGCATAAATTTTGGAAGCCTTGATAGATACATTTTTCCTTATATTGCCAAACTACTCGATTTAGAAGGAACTCACCATAAATTACAATGGCACTACCAGCTAGGTTTGGTGGATCAGCATGATACGGCGTTTTCAGATTTTAACATGAACATACTAAAAATATTGAAATTTAAATGGCGGCCATTTTTTTACTACTTCGACTACAAATTCATATTAAGGTACCTTTCGGATCAACTTTATGTACGTACCGTTTATGACCTACATGCAAAATCTGAAAAAGTGCAATAAAAATTCACACCAGAGGGGCGATTTTTGAATTTCGATCGAATCCAGTGGAATTTACCACACGTTTTCAATTCTATTAGTAGAATTTAAGCCTAGTAGTGAAGATATTATTAAAGGGAGTACACGAATACGAGCGACCGAAATTCAAAAAATCGGCCCCCTGGGTATGCGCAAACTTGGACGAAATGATGGCATTCAAATGTTTTCCAATTTGCTATGAATGAATTCTTCGAAAAAATCTAATTTGATTGCCCTATATGTGCTTATTGAATCATTTATTTTTTATTTATTTTTTTCATTTTTTTTCAAAGGATAATCAATTTTAAAGTTACTCGCCAAACTGCTCATGCGGTTTGTTGGCGAGACAGCGCTCATTTTTTACATTTTTATGCACCTAAAAAGGTACTTAACCCCTTACCGCATATACATGTACAGGTATTTAAAAACACTGTTAATAGGGTTGTAACTTGTTAATATATAAATTTTGACTAGGCAATCCAAATCCGACAAAAGATTCATTTATACTGTCTCATTTTGCACTAATAACTGCCCTAACAACAAACCATTTATAAACGCCTAATATAGAAACAATTTCGTATCATAAAAAGCTCCCACCCAATTCTAGAAATTGCCTTCGATGTAAGTAAGTTCTTGACAGCCGCTATAACTCCACATACTCGTAACGGCACTTACGAACACCCTTACCCTACTCAGAAATTCGTGTTAACTATCTATGGTATCCTGCGGTGGCAGCATGGTTCAATTTTTAACGCTTGTCACTATGCCCGTCACTTTCGCACTTACATACTTGTTAGAACGTGACAGGCATGGTGACAAATGATAAAGCGCCGACTATCTTAGCCCTACTGGTAACTATGAAATTGATGTTTTGTTGTAGTGGCAGAAATTAATGCAAGTTATAAACAGTGTACTCTAAGAATGATAAAGCAAATGATATTAAATAGTTCAATTTATTTATAAAATTATCAAAATATGATCTGCACCCTACCGAGCGAAATCGACAGGCCAATTTTTAGGGTTCCGTACCAAAAAGGTACAAAAGGAACCCTTATGGTGTGACTGTCCGTCCGTCCGTCTGTCGCAACGCTAAATATCTCGAGAACCACTTAAGCTATCGATTTGAAATTTGGAATAGTTATGAACAACGCTAACCCAGACACATTGAAAGTATTATTTTGTTATTTTATTTTCAAAGTCTAGTGACTAGGTCAAATGGGGTTTAATTTAAAAGAACTCAAATTGACCATTCCAAAACATTTTTTTATTATTTTTTAGTGTTGGAAAAAAAAAATATTTACAATGGAAAATGAGAAAAAAATACCATCCCCCTTATCTCCGAAGTTCACCGATGAAAAATTATGAAATATATGATACAATACAATTACATAATATTAAAATTACTATAAATTTTAAAGGATAAATATAATCAGACCTCTATCTTGGTAACTTTTTTTTAATTGAACAAAAAACATTTCCGAATTCAGTTTGCAATTTAACCAACTATAAGTGTGTTTATTACACTGGAAATTTCTATGAGATTATATTGAAGCCGCCTTTTTTCAAATAAAATTTTTGAAATCTGTTCACATCATAGTGAATTATCCACGATAAACCAACATACGTGCGTTACAAATAATTACACAATTTTCCGATAGATGGCGCTGTACACAATTATGCTTAGCATGTACATCTGATCAAAAGCATTTCGCCTTTATAGTTACAAGAGATAATTCAATGTTTTTTATTTATAAGTTTATAATTTAAGTAAGTGTTTTTATTATGTTTTACATACCTACTTGTTTTGTGTGTCAAAAAAATACAAAAAAGTACATTACCTACTAACTAAAATCTAACACAAAGGCCAAAGGCAGCCCTGCCCGAAGGTCGCAAGACACACCAATAAGTTTCTGTGATCTTTTTTTACTAGTTTTTTGGCGTCTGCCGATTATATCATTTAATTTATACATTTAATATATTAAGCTTGACAGATTACATATATTGAGACTACAGGTACAGATACAGTTTAGTAGGATTTGGATTAGAAATAAATACCTAATCTTTTTTTTATTTTTTTATTCAGGATTACAACAGCTTATAATAATTACATAATTAAAGTATGCAACGTATTTACCTATAATACTTTAATGACGGACACTTCAACATTAATGAATGATAGACAGATAGATAAAACATTTATAATCCATGCGGGTTTCAAACACTTACACATGTAACACACGTGCACACACAAATACACACACAAAACACACACACACACACACACACACATGCACAGTCGCTCACTCACACGCGTTCGAACATGCATATTTATACGAGTATCTCCTTATAGGTTAATTATAAGAAGCAATAACTCTCTGTAAGCTATGCCTTTAGAACCATCAAAATTGTAAACAACTTAGTGAGTATCTAACTAATTTAATTTAAATCTTATATAACTTAATAGAATATTATTTTTATGGCCTGTATATGTAATGTACACACCAAAATTGTAAGCTACCACTACGGGAGAGCGGTGCTTCTTAATACAAGTATATTCATTACTTAAAAAGAGGCATCGGCACAGATGTAAAAAGTTTACTTATAAGTTACGAAATAAATATTTTCATTTTTCATTTTTTTTCATTTATTTGACAGTTACAACACAATAAAAAGATGAAAATTATTTAATGCTCTTATCACTAGGTATAATTCGTTTACTATGAAAATAGCATTACGAATATAATACCATGTATCTAAGATTCACACAACTACAACTTGAAACACCCTTGAGCTAGGTTATTCCCCTCTGAGCTGGGGGGCGCGTACGTATATTTCCCTATTGTGCCAGGCAGGTGAATTTAGCCACAAAAGGAAGATTAATGATGGCTTTTAGTGAATATTTTGAACCTCGAGAAGGCAGTTTTACTAAGTACTTAAATGTAATTGAAATAAAACGTAGCTTAAACGCTTAAAACATTAAAGTCTCAAAATGTAAAAAGTGTGTGAGTGTAGTGGAACACTTGGTTGGAACGAAGTATTATTGATAAACGTAGTAAATGATTAACAAATGTAAAAAAAAACTTAATCGACAAAATAATAATGATCGAAACTGCTCACAAATTTTCACAAATGAGTTTAGAAATGCGACTTAAGCAGGGAGAACAACTTAACATAAGAAAATATTTTAGTACAAGCTTAAACTGCTTCATACTCGCTTGGTCAAGCAAAAATATGAAATTAAAGTGCAAAAAATATATACAAAAAGTAATATCTGCATACACGTCCGAAGATCGAACCCGGATCGCCGCTGTTACCATATATTTCCAAGCGTCTATTTGTCAGCGAGAAATAATTTACACAATAACCGGCCAAGAGCATGTCGGGCCACGCTCAGTGTAGGGTTCCGTAGTTACTCTTCCGTCACAATAAGCTAAACTGGAGCTTAAAGTATAGTAAATTGTTAACCAAGGGATGAAACGGTACCTTTCACCCGAGTTAAACAAATAGGCAAATTTGCATAATCAGTACCTAATTAAAGTAAGTCTTTTTACTATGAAGGGAAAACTTTTTGCGATAACTCAAAAACAGCTCAACTGATCATGTCCGCTATAGTTTTCATTTAATGTCTTTCTTAAGCTCTACTTCCACGATTTTTTTCATATTTTTTGGACCTATGGTTCAAAAGTTAGAGGGGGGGGGACACATTTTTTTTTTCTTTCGGAGCGATTATCTCCGAATATATTCACTTTATCAAAAAATGTTTCTTGAAAACCCCTATTAGTTTTGTAAGACCTTTCCAACGATACCCCACACTCTAGGGTTGAAGCGAAAAAAAAAATTCACCCCCACTTTACGTGTAGGGGAGGTACCCTAAAAAAAATTAAATTTTTAGATTTTATTGTACGACTTTGTCGGTTTTATTGATTTATATATCCATGCCAAATTTCAGCTTTCTAGCACTAACGACCACGGAGCAAAGCCTCGGACAGACAGACAGACAGACAGACAGACAGACAGACAGACAGACAGACAGACAGACGGACATGGCGAAACTATAAGGGTTCCGTTTTATGCCATTTGGCTACGGAACCCTAAAAAAGGGGCGTGACGTAAAAATCTTACACTTTTCTTCGCCTAGCCCATCCGCCACCCGTCTGATAAGGAACTTCGTTGCAAAATAATCGAATTAAAGGCAAAAATATCTATCTATCTAGGCGTTATACGTTACGCGTGAGTAAAAAAATAACGAAAACAGTTTACAAAGTGTAGCTGCGGTTACCTTAACTGAGTTGCAAGCTGCAGGCTCGCGACTAACTGGCTTACTAACTTAATAACGTCAATTACCTGGCTGCCACGTTATATTTCAAAATAAATAGTTTGCGCTTGCTCGAAAAAGATCTTATTTCATGCAGGTGTACTGAACACCGGGAGTTACTGAATGTGACAAAAAAGCTCCCTAGGAGGTTATAGTTTTTTTTCCAAACATATTATTAGCAATCAGTTGCCTTCTTAACTCACTCGGATAATATAATGAAAAAGCACGAGTTGTATAATGTACTGAAAAAACCACGCGTGTTTAATATCTAGGATTATAAAGCAAAAATCGGTGGAATAAAAACGCCGTTTTGAGCAAGTGTGTTGAAAAGAAGGTAACTTATTATCAGAACAAAGGTAACAACTTATTGTTAGAAAATTACATTAATTAAGTAGAGCAAACAATCATGTGATTATATATAATAGCACCCCATCTCTTTATATTATGAGAATTGCGGTTTCATTATTGCGGTGAAAATTCGATTATAATAATCTAAGCCCTACGGGCTTAACAACCCAAGCCTTATTCCAGAATATGAATTTTCCTTACTGTAACATTGAAAACTTATTAATTGCGTGCGCTTCCTCATCCTAAAGCTGAATTGCAAAGGTGCGAGCGAACACAATAATAGTGATATTAGATTGGTAGTACATTGGTGATAAATTGTAATTCTATTTATTGACAATAACAATATACATAATGGATATATACAGATGAATACTATAACTAGCTTATATCTAAAATAGGCCCTTGAGGCATTGTACCAAGGATGCTGGCGGCATTTCCTCGTTGTATCGCAATACTGATACGTTGTGCGAGGAAGCCGCCAGCTCTTCGGTCACCAGTTACGTCAACCAGACGTTTCGCGATTTCTCCAAAAAACTTGTGCGCGCTGGGACCCCATGGACCTAGAGTTTCAACGCCAAAAGGTACAAAATGGTACTCTCTACCGAGGCTCTTATATTTATTACGTTTCAAAATTTCGGCGCTTTCCGCCGCTGCGCCCGCTTTTACATTAGTCCGTTGGAGGTGGGACGGTGCCAGTGTGTCTACGCAGGTAGCATCCCACACTAACATCCGTCCCAAGCTCCAAGGAACCAAGGACACCCCATCAGGCCTCTTGCCATCATCCCTGATAATGCCAGTTGGCTCAAGAAGAGCAGGCACATTGATGGTGGCAAGAGATCGACGAATTATGTCATTAAGCGACGCATGTCTTGAAAAACGACCTGCACTTTTTTGACAAGATAATCCGTGGTGTCCCAGTCGGTCCACGTCCGTGCCACAAGAGCATATATGTGGCGTACATACCGAAACCCCGAGTCGCAAACCAGTCGCCAGTCTTAGGGAGGTCGGATCCAAGAAAGTACCAGTATTAGGTGAAGGATGGGCATGTAGCCAGTAGCCGGCTTCCCGGGCTCCGACCGCCAAAAGTCTCGCGTGATCTGGACCCGTACAGTTGTTTAGAAGAGTATTGTAAGTTAAATCACAGTAAATATTATCCCAGCTCCTTTGTGATTTTGGGTTGTCTGGAAATTGTTTGCCCGGGCAAGCAATTTTAAAAGCATTTTTAGCATCCTCAAAGCCCGTAATCTCATAGTTTGTGGGCAACGCCCTTAAGATATTTCCTATGAGACCAGACGTGCTATTAATGGATGCCAAAAAGGCTGGGGAAGCCACACTGGAAATTTTGCGAATTCCTAAACCTCCGAACCGAATAGGGAGGGACGCTTGAGACCAGGAAGGCTCACTCAGCTGAATGTTTAGAATCGTCTCTATACTAATTTTGATCAAATCGTCTATAGGCGACAATAAATTTTGATGTTTCCAAAAAGGACAGCAGCGGAAATTGTTGTTTCTGAAAACGATTTCTGTAGAAAAACAGAATTATAAAACAAAGCTTTGGCTGCTTATTCAAACCGCTCAGAGGTGCGGAAGTAATAAAATAAGCATGGGGTTGACGTTTTAGTGGACTACCTACTAAAACGTTTCTTGTTAAAAATCGATTCCGTAAGAAGAGCGAAAGTTCAAAGTGTAACGAAAGAAAAACAGAATTCTTTAATTCAATCGGCCCGACCAAACTTTAAAGCGAGGTTTAGACTAGCATGGACTTGCATGCAATTTTCATTACATTGCTATAACAAACTTTTAAATGCAGTTTGCCTTAATAGTCCGCAATGTAACGTAAATTGCATGCTAGTTCTTGCTAGTGTACGCCTCGCTTAAGATACGTCAAAAATTTGCTAAAGATACGATATGGATTGGATATGTCATGTCAAGTGACGTTTCTTCAAACAAAAACATCGCTTTTGACACTGAAATATGTATGTATGTAAACACTTTATTGTACAGAGTCAAAAGTAAAACATGAAAGATAAACGAACACTATGTACAAAAAATTAAACTTTCCAATCCATATCGTATCTTTATGCACGGGTCCGCGCCGCTCGGACTGCGAACAGCGCGCGGCGATGAGGGCGCAGCTGAATACTGGGCTATAACCGTGTAAATCGAAGTTCGTCAATTGCGGGCTTTTTCTCTGTCATTCTAATTACGTCTTAATAATAATAATAAAAAAAGACCTCTTAGTGAGAGTAAAAGAGAAAGATTCCCGCAATTTGCGAATTTCGATTTTCGCGGTAGGCCCCCTGCTGTGGGCGGGGGTACTCGAAACGGGACAAGGGCTAGCAACTGAGGGTTATGTGTTTGGCCACAGATTAGAAGTTAAAAATAGTTCGAATACGATGTATTGCCTGCTCTATGAATAGGATATACGTAAAGGCTTTAGACTAGGAAGCAAACATGTATATAGGACGCAGCTTTCAGAACCGGCTTATGCTCGCCTCAAAGGGCCTTTACTATATACCCTCTACTATAAATATATGCAAGAAGACGCTAGACCAGATTATAATAACCTCCTAACCTTACAAAAAATGACGGTTGAATTTGAAATCAATGGAAGGAATTTCTTTTTTTTTATCGATCGAAACAAATGAAATGTAACTCTCAACGTCAATCAGTTGTGTATGTGTATATAAATTTGCGTGCATAACCTCCCTATAATGAACATACGAGAACTGTTGTAGGTTTTTATAGTTGCCCAATTTCACAATAGATGTCGCTGTTCTATCATCTACTTCACGCTATTAAGATTTTTCTACAGCCCCTTATAAAGTAAATTTGGTGTTGGAATAAATGAGGATTGAGTTGTCAAGTGAAGTGTTTCATTACAAAAGGTAGGAAGTGCAGTGCAATGTAGTGAGTGAACAAGAAAATAAGAGTGTTTGCAGGCCATTTTGAATTTTTCAATCGGTTATCTAATACTCCTGCTGATGCTGTTTACTGTGGGAACCTCCTATGTCCCAGAGTCATGTTTGCAGTTTTGAATTTAGAATATTTTTTCATTCCATTATAGTCCAAAATTAGATTTGATCTGTCAATTTAAAAGGATATCGTTACTTAAAAGGATATACTAATGAGAGCATAGAGGCAATAGCGAGCGTGCATGAACTGTAGGAGGCAGCACAGGAGCCGTCAGATTTTTGGCGCGAGGCGTAAATGTGATGTTTATTGTTCCGATGTAGCCACAAGAAAACACGTGACGTGTAAATGTAAATGTTTATTGTTCCGATTCAGGCCACAAGATGGCAGACCCTCCAACGCGCACGGTCCCTATAAATTAGTAACTTTAAAAGGGGACGAAGCTAGTTATATGCATGGAGTTGCAACCCCATCCCATCACCATAAGATAAGGTAACCCCATATTATCAGGCTGTTATACTGTTTTTTCCACCACGGTAGTAATAAAAATTTTAAACATGTAGATTCGAGTACTACTTACTATATCAAACTGAAATTGACATTTATGAAATCCTTTTAAAATGTGTATTTTATTCAGCTTTTAGGACGAGCGAGCGCATTGACAACCTTTTTAAACACCTGAATAAAATATTATGTTTACGTTAAAGAAAATCTTCGAGTAATAGTTTGCTTTAAGTTTAAAAGAAGATTTTCGGTTCTGACGTAAATGCGAATAAATTCGCTATTAGTTAATATTATATATAAATATTTAAAAAAATAACTCTGAAGTTGAAGTTTTTCCGAGAAGCTTATGTTAGAGTCCGACCAAGCTAACGCTTCATTGAATTTGGGATGCCAAAGTGAGGAAGCGTTATCATATGACATTAATTACCCCATTCCCACACTTTGTTACATCGAAGTCGGTGTAGAATTAGCTTCTTTCGACGGTAGCATTCAAAAACTTGGAGAATTCAACTGGAGACGCCTTTTCTGTAATTTTCTTTACAAAACAGTCTGCCGATTTTGCAATGGAACGGCAAATTAAAATAAAAAAAATTACTTACAATACGTCAGTAATACATGTGACCATTGGGCGAGGTTTCCGATAGAGGGATAAGCTCTTAAAGGTCACCCCGGTTGTTAAATCCTCCAACTTCAAAAATAGAAATGCAGATGTATTGCGTCACTAGCGCGCACCGTGAGTGCTGCGGCACTGTCATCTGACATATAACTGCATACATTACAATTGGCGTCATGTATCTCTGTCACTCTAATTACGCAAAATCGATAGAAATGGAGATAAACTGTATTCGAATTTCGATATGTATTGCTTGTTACGTTGTTAGCAAACTTCAAGTGCTAATTTGACTTCCAATTACGGTTAGTTTGAACTTGTTACCAATTTACTAACGCTGTGGTAATATTGAACTTTAGGTATATCGAATTGCTAATTTTGTCATTGAAGAGCGAGGATGAAAAGGTATAAAAGTTAATAATGACACCTACCTGGTTACGTTCGCCTACACGACGCCTACTTGAAATAAATTACTGTTTCGTGTTATGTTTACAATAAGATTCCAGTTCCGAGCTAATAAAAGTAGTCTCTTGTGGATAATAGTCACATGCATATGCGACGGATGATTAGCGTTAGCCCATCTAGGCTAACACCATGCTGAGTCGGGACCATTTCGTGGCAAAAAGTACCTACTGTATGTTATTTAATGATTTTTTTTCCATATTAATTGTATTGTAATTAATAAATTGAGTTTTTTATTTATTTAATGCATGTTAGTCATAAGACTAACAAGATGTAATGTTTTGAAAAGATGTGTCCCGCCGAGTTTCTTGCCTGTCTCATATTGGGATTTAAATCCCTCCTAAATTGTAGGAGGGTTCCTACAATTTAGGAGGGATTTAAATCTTCTCGGGTCAGAGGTGTAGAGTTAGAGCCGGCGTAGCTTTATTTAACGTTCATAAGCGTAGTGTAATATGCCTACTTGGGAAATAAACTATCTTTTCTCAAATATGCTCGGAAATGTTCACCTTATTGTAACAAGTTCTTCGTTATGGTCAAACTCAAATTAAAAAAATTCAAACCATTATTGTCGTGTTATAGCGGACGGGAAGTTATAACTGTATTGTTTTTTACTTTTTAAAAACATGAATGCACTAAGAAAAATGCAAACTGCCAATTAATATAGCCCCAGGCTGCGTCTACGCAACCCGGTCAGCATTATTTCAAGCTATAGGTTAATGACTAAAATTGGATAGCAACAAGCTTTTATCATCGCGACGCTTAGGTAAAACTTTATGCATATAATTAACTTATTAACAGAATATTTGTGTAGCGTTTAAATATCCATATAAAGCGGTATCCATTATGTCGATAAAATTCACCATTGTTGTGGCGAACCGACCGGCGCGGTTGCGATGCTATCATTATTTACCTACTCATTACGAAAATTATTGAAAGGCCTACATTAACATTTCAAATCATCGAGGATCGTGTTCGATGAATTGCGAAATGAAGTGAAAATCATGCGTGAGATGGCCGCCGGTCACCAAGATGATCGTTAAGGTTATGTCAAAATCTCTTCAAAATCATAACAAATTGCTTTAATTAGAATCGAACGAATTAGATCGTAGCGTCAAAATATAAATTACAAAATGCGACAAATTAATTACCTACAATAATTTGTTAATATATCAGTTTTGTTAACCATCGACAAGATTTTATTTGGATAGTTCGTAGCATAACACATAGAATATTAATAGGATATGTATTTAATTACTTGGAATGCTTGTGGTTATCTACCAGTAATAATAAGTAAGTTGAATCTCAGTTTTATTTCAAAGCTGTTTCATGTAAACTTAAAATAGCGATATATAAACATATCGATTGTATATTTGATACTAGAGATTGGTGAGAATCATTCATCATTAAAATAATTGGCAATTATGTACGGATAAATGCATTACTTCCACAGTAATTATTTCATTTCACGTTTACTATAAATGATGTCCATTGTTCTTGATCAGTCAAATATGATTTCAGTGAATTTTAACTATAGCGGAAAAAAATGTTTGACTAGATATTGAAACATTGTTAAATTATGAAACTTAATACACCTTTCTAAAAACCAAACCTATACTTTATATCATTGTTCATTTAAGTTGATCCCAATTTATTTTCTAAGAAATCCCTGTGAATTTTCTTGGTAAGCATAAATACGTACATGAAATGTAGTTTTATAAGTGCAACATTCAAAACTTGCAGCTAGTCCAAACGTTTCATTCGACAAAGGTACAAGTCCAATTCACCAATAACAACTACTGCATTGGCTGCATCCTTAAAACTTCTCTCGAAACTCCAGTTTACGAGTCGGAAATACAATTACTACTAGAAAGTATTTAAGTTTGACGTAAAAATGCAAAGGAATGAACGTTTAACACAAACGGAATAAGGCTGGTAATGGATTGCGGCTAGTTTTGTCTGCTTTGGAACTTTAGATTCTCGCTCCGTAGACGTTCCACTGCTAAATTATTCACAAAACATTATATCGAATGTGAGATGGTCCCTACTATAACTTAACGTGGAGAAACTTCATGCAAACGGAGGATCAGATAATGCTGGTCTTTTCGTGGTGAAGTGATCGGTATAAGCTGCGAAGAACTGTCTTACAAATAACAAACACGGCGAGCGTGGACTTCTTCAGTACCGGTCCTTGAGCTTGTTTGGACGACGCCATTCACATTTCCACTGAGGTGTATTGAAAGTAAAAAGTCATTGAAGAACATCTACATAGATATTGTGGACATAACGGTTGCATTAAGGACGAGGGATTCCTTTTTTGTCGGCTGCGCGTATAAGTAAAGAGCAGGTTATTAAGTATATTTTTAAGCGTAACTATCTATTCATCATACTAGATTTCGTATATAGATATTTTGAGTTTCGGTGAAGGACATTAGATATTTTTCATCCCAGAAACCATCACTAAAAGGGTCAAAAGGGGGTTGATTTAATTATGAGCGTGGTATATAGATATACTAATTCTACGCAGACGAAGTTACGGATGGAAGCAAGTATCATAAATGAATAAGTAGCTCTGTCTGTTACCTCTTCACGCTTAAACCGCTTAACCGATTAAGATGAAATTTGGTATGAAGATAATTTGAGGTAGAACAAAGGATAGTTTATTATCAGTTATCTATTCCATTCCACGCAGCTAGTAATTTTACAAAAGTGTATTTCTCAAAATAGGCCAATCAAATTAGATCCATAAAATGAAAGTTTTGAGAAATTAATTCACAGCAAGCTGGAAATCATTTTAATGCCTTTATTTTTGTCCTAAATGCGTGTAATCCGAGTTTGGGCAATCCCAGGTGTGCATACATTTCGGGAGGGAGGGAGAACTACAATGGCGCTACCAGCTGACACTGTAGAAAAGGCCATTTAGGATTTTTAACATACCAAAGATAAATAAATTCAAAATGGCGGCTGCTCGGATCCATAGATATCAGACGTAGCGTTTTCGATTTACAAGCAAAGGACTGCAAAAGAGCAAAAAGTATGCACCCATCCTCTGCCCTCCAGAATGCAATAACTAATTTTGAAATTTCATTCAATTGTGTGACACATCGTATGAGAACAAGGTAGGTACAAAAGGAGTGTACAGATTTGTAAACGGTCGGCAACGCGCATGTAACACCTCTGGAGTTGCAGGCGCCATAGGCTACGGTGACTGCTTACCATCAGGCGGGCCGTATGCTTGCTTGCCACCGTCGTGGTATTAAAAAAAAGGTAGGTACACAATTAAATGATATTTTTATATGAGTTATAGCACTTTACATTGGAAGGCAGTCCTGGGATTGCGCAATCTCGGATTACACGCATATAGGACCAATCGAAGGTATTAAAACGATTACCAACTTACTGAGAATTAATTCTTCGAAAAAATATTAAATTGATTGGCCTACAATGGCCTAAAAATAAGACTGTCGAGCTATATATATATATATATTTTTTTTATTTATTTATAAAAGAGAAGTTACATCGGCTATGATCACTTATCTGCCAAACTGCATAGCAGTTTGTTGGCAGAAAACTTATTCTACCCTCCAACATTGTTAAGTATGAGTGTGTTGTGTATTGTTTGTATCAGTATGAAGATTAATTAAACAAAAAATTCCGCTGCCTACAAATGTTTACTCCCTTCTCTCGTTCAACCTAACAGTGTTTAGATTTTTAGCAATTTTCCTAGAGGTCAATAAACTTAAAATCTAATAAAAAACATATACTTTAATTTATGTGTCTTAACTAGTACCTACTCACAGACTAATATCTGTAGTTGTATGTCTAATAAAATTATTAATAATACTAATTATGTAATCAATGTCATTAACCTTTGTTTTTGATAAATAAAAGACGGCTTGTGGTGCGTAGTATGTATATTTCCAGACTGATCGGTCTAGCTTAAACCCACCCTCAAGTACATTTATAATAATTTATATCTACCCCATATTCAATACCTAACACCTCCACCCTTATTTTCTAACTTAGGACAACTAAGTTATTTAATACATCTATGGATATAAATATTGACTGTTATTGCAGGTGCAAAACAATACGGTTAAGTTAATCAGTTTTCCTTAAGGCTAAAGCGAGTTTACATTTGGATTAGGTACCTGCATATGGTAATTATAAACAAAGGCTGATACGACATCTTATATAGCACGCGTATACCAGGGACATATTACAATCGTGTTCAAGGGATATCTTTAAATTAAACTTTTAACATTGTTTACAGTGGGTACAACCGTTTCTTACAATTAGAATGAACATATAATTCTTATATGCTAGGCGAACTTAAAACTTGTTTTAACGACAAAAGATCGTATACCTGTTTGCAGAATAATACAAAGCTATAACAGTACACAGATGTTACGCACCTATACTTATTTATCTATTATTTATACTAGGTAGAAATACATTTACATATATCATAATGAGCAAACATTAGAAAATCTTTTTAGATAATAAAATAAGAAACATCACTAAAAGATGTCCTCGAAACCGAAACGTCTAGGGGGGTTCACAATAGGTCTCAAGCGATCGGGTCGCGTGCGCTCAGCGGCGGCACCTGGGTCGGGCCGCTGCGTCAGCTCCGGGTTCGATTCCGGATCTACCCGCGCGTCCCCTGGCGGATTGTCTACCTCGCGATCGACACTCTCCGCCGACCCTGAACTCGACGCCTCCCCGGTTGGGATCAACAAGGGTGTCTGAGCCGGTGGATAACTCAATGCCATATTACGCGGTCTAGGCTCCCGGACTTCACCATTTGAATCGCGTTTTCTTAGTTGATTTATATGCCGATGTGTAACTCCTAACTAGCTATTGTATAATCGGTTTCCCCTATCCGCTCCAAAACCTGCCCAGCTTCCCATTTGCCCTGTGAGTTCCCTACGTTGTACCGTCTATACCATACCAAATCGCCTACGTCGAATGCTCGCTGCGTACCTCCCGCCGCCTCCCTCTGGCGGCGTTGAAGATCGGTAACCCTCTGTTCACGATCAGGTTTAAGACAATCTAACCGGGTACGCACCGCTCGACCTAAAAGAACCTTAGCTGGACTCTCGCCCGTGGCATTATGAGGGGTATTACGATACATTAATAGGAATCTACTTAAGGCCGTCTCTGTATTAATATTCTGCATTATCGCTTTTTTAATTACGCGTTTACACAATTTAACCGCATTTTCAGCAGCTCCATTAGAGGCAGGATGGTACGGTGCTGAAAACAATTGTTCAATTTTATTATTTGAACAAAACGCTCTAAACTCCTCACTCGAAAACGGAGGTCCATTATCACTCACTATCTGTTTAGGCAAGCCGAACCTAGCAAAGTATTCTCGCAGTTTTTTAATTAATATCCTCGTCAGCCACTGATAAATAAAAGACGGCTTGTGGTGCGTAGTATGTATATTTCCAGACTGATCGGTCTAGCCTAAACCCACCCTCAAGTACATTTATAATAATTTATATCTACCCCATATTCAATACCTAACAGTTTTTTCAGCCCAGATCTGAGTTAACCAACGGTTATTAAATCGTTACTCCTTCGTTGTTTTTCCTCTTGATATTGACGTGAAGCTGGCAGAAATGTCTAAAGACGTTTGCCATAATTTAAAAAAAAAAGAATGATTCGGTTATTATCTAGTACTGCTGGACTTTTTGAAATTTCAAACGTATATCTTCAAACAGTCGACAACGCACATACTTATTACTACACATAATTACATCATATTGAAACTGCCGAAGCACTCACAAACGTCAATTGAGGAATTTTTTATTGGAAAACCCATTATATTCAGTGGATGAATACACGGAATTAAAATTATAATAACTGTTTAACATTATAGTTTATGTAAAATTGATTTAAGATGACATTTGTTCTAGAATATTCTTAATTATTACTGCTCTCAGTTTTAATGACGATCATTATGTGATATCTACTAAATATTTAGTTTGACATGTATTCCATTATTTCTTTTTAGTTTCCTGTTTCCTTTGTTTCGTAGTTTTTAATTTGACGGTAATTTCTAATTGCTTTTTTTTTTGATAATTATTATTGACGTTTTATAATTATATGTTTGCATGCCAAGTCATTGACGATCATAATGTAAATTCATATAAATTAACATAAGAATAATTTATACTGTAATTTATCGTTATGAAAATAAATAAATCTAAATCACTGTAGTGCTTCGGGCAAGTTTGCAGAGGCGCGAATAGATGACTTACGCCATTAGGCGTAAAAGAATAGCGTCTCTGCTGAAGCGCGTGCGTGGCAGTAGCAAGAGCCTCCTGAGGACATTGTCCGAACGTGCAGATTGCCGCCTCACAAAGTACTGGGTTGAGATGGTGATAGGCAGGGCCAAATAAACCATCTTGCCCCGTGGTCCTCTCTACACGCAGGGATGTTATGTAGTAAATAGTTAATAGTTATAAGTGTTGGTGTATATGTGTTTTTATGTAAGTACTAATATAGGATGTAAGTTGTTTTGATTTACTAATAAAATATGGATCGGATGGTCGGTAATAAACAAATTTTATTTTATTTTTTATATTTTTTATTGGGTTATAAGTCTGCACACCGGGCCATTACCCCAGATTTTAAAGTCAGCCAAGATAATTAGAGCTTTGAAAGTATAATTGGCTCGTAAACTACGACCATTACATTTCGGCCATATTTTTCCTTCGGTTATGAGTAAAGTATTTCAATTTAAAAGAGTATATAGCTTTTGCATAACTTATAGCAATAAGGGTATTTTTTAAGATCTAATTGGGGTTAATCCGGTTTTCTCACTGCTGATGGTCCCGGGTTCAAATCCTGGTAAGGGCATTTATTCGTGTGATGAGCATGGATATTTGTTCCTGAGTCATGGGTGTTTTCTATGTATTTAAGTATTTATAAATATTTATATTTTATATATATCGTTGTCTAAGTACCCTCAACACAAGCCTTATTGAGCTTACTGTGGGACTTAGTCAATTTGTGTAATAATGTCCTATAATATTTATTTATTTATTTTATTTATTTATTCTCACTATGTTGGCCTTAACGTAAACGACTGGTATATGTTAAATGATATTTCGTATATAAGTTCCGAAAAACTCCTTTCCGAAGAATGTAGCATAGTTTTTATCCCGGAAATCATGCTTGCTTTGAAAGGGTGAAAATGAGGCGGAAAACTATTGAAGTTATATATGGAAATACTACGCAGAGGAAATCGCGGGCAGCCATTAGTTTTTCATAATTTTGTAATGAATGTTTCTGGACTCCACATAAAACCCTGACATCCCTGCCTCACAGCACCCGCTGACATTCAAAGGATTTGCCCTTGACCTATTCTGGGCTGACCTCTAACCTCTGCTGACCTTGCCGAAATGAGCCTCTTAGTTGCACTTATGGAGCGATTGGAGAGCAAATTATTATTCTATGTTCGTGTGTTTCATTGACGATATGTATTGATATGTAGTTATGACATGTCCCGTGAATTTGTGAATATATTTACACTTTAATGAAAATATACAAAGGTTTAATAATTTATTCTTTTTAATACATTAAGGTTAACTGGAGTGGAAGAAAGTCTGGGGAAGAAAAACACTTGTAGGGAAAATAAACAGTTAGTGTTACCAGAAGATGCTAAAATATTATTTTACAGTACATATGGGGCTACTTTATAGCACTAGTGCGAGAAGTAGCATATTACGTTACTGTGTCGAACATTTAAAGGGCCATATGTACTGTAAAACGTTGTACGATACATGTGCGAATAGGTAATTCGCAACTCGTGTCGATTTAAAACACTCCCTTCGGTCGTGTTTTAATTTATCGCCACTCGTTTCGAATTTCCGAATTTTCGCACTTGTATCGTAATGTACTATTATACAAACGTGATATAATAGAGAGCTTTTCAGTCGAGTTCCGTGTTTAGGCAACGAAGCTTGCTGAGTTGCCTAAGTGAGGTACGGTTATCAAAAATAATATATTTTTACTATAAAACCTAAATAAGTAATGAAATGAAAATTGGTAAGTATCTATCTAAGTAAAAAAAAAACCTACAAAAGATATAAAACCCGCCCGCCCATCCCCCGTTCTATGGGAGCGCAGTGCCACGTGATTGGTCAATTTTTTATAATTGCTGACAACAGCGTATCGAAAATAAATTAAAAGTTGAGTTGGGAGCCCATACATGAAAAGGACGCAATTATAGTTTGTTATACGAAATCTTAATTCAACCATTACAGTCGACGAGCAGAAAAACAATATTTAATAATAATACTAAAAATAAAACTAACGCATAAATACAATTAACTTAAAAATAATTATACAGAAGGACTTTCTTCATACGGTTTATTTTTCTGATATTCTTCACAGTTCACAGGCATATCTAGTTGCTTAAACGAGCTGAAAGCGAGTTTAATAAAAACATCACACGAGTAGTGCCTTAATGCTTAATTATACACAGTTGCATACCTACAATGCTTTATGACAGTATGTGATTAATACCAATAAAAGTTCTATCTATCTATCACCACACATATTAGTGTGTTCAGGAACCGCATGTTGTCTTTTTTTTTTTTTTTTTTTTTAATATTATAGGACATTATTACACAAATTGACTAAGTCCCACAGTAAGCTTAATAAGGCTTGTGTTGAGGGTACTTAGACAACGATATATATAATATATACAAATACTTAAATACATAGAAAACACCCATGACTCAGGAACAATTATCCATGCTCATCACACGGATAAATGCCCTTACCAGGATTTGAACCCGGAACCATCGGCTTCGTAGACAGGGTCACTACCCACTAGGCCAGACCGGTCGTCAATGTTGTGGCACTGTGGTATTTGATCACATGATTAAATGTCAATATAGTAATATCCTAAAGCTGTTATAATAGGTAAATTAGGTTTCCGAGCGAAGGAATATATCCCCCGATGCCTCCGCTCGAAGTCAAGCCACTTTGTACGTTACGCTGTTAGCTATGCTTGCATAATAAATTACAAAAACAATTACTTTACGTTTTGATAAAGTATCGTAGGTGACATAAGCTTGAGCATTAGGTAAAAACCGGCCAAGTGCGAGTCGGGCTCGCGCACCGAGGGTTCCGTACAAACCTGTAGATATATATTATTATATAATGTAACAAAAAATTTACGGTTTTCGAAATTTTTCCTTTATCTGTGCTCTAAGACGTTTGCTTCGTACCAAATTTCAAGATTCTGAGTTCACGGGAAGTACCCTGCAGGTTTTGATTCCCTTGCGAGTGTCGAAAATATGCGGAAATTAGCGGCATAAACGGCTGTATCTTTTGATTGCGCTGGCTTATAAGTTTGATTTTTTCACAGCTCCAAGGGACAGTAGACTTGAGTATTTGATATAAATTCCAGCTTGACACCTCCACGCGTTCCTGAGAAAAAGGGTCTTGGCAGACTGACAGACGGACGGACGGACAACAAAGTGATCCTATAAGGGTTCCGTTTTTTCCTTTCAAGGTACGGAACCCCAAAATGAAGAGAACAGTGGTACAATTTCGAAAGTTGCAGTTATTGGTGAAATTTAAAGTTAATCGCAATTTTTTTTTTGGTCAATCACAACTTTCAAATTATGAGCACAGAAATATCGAAACCTTTTGGTAATAACACTTATTTAATAACTAAATCTTTAAAATATCGCCGGAAAACAAAAGAACATTTACCTATTTCGAGACAGTAAGTTCTTTTGTTTGGAAGGTTTTTGTTTTCGCAGCGTATGAAGGCCCAAAGCTCTCTATTGTGGTCCAATACTTATCAGGTGTTTTTCTTGGAGAGTATGCCAGGACAAACAAAATCGGTAAACAATAACAAAAAAGGCTGACAGGAGTAAACCCCTTGATTGATCGCTAATCGATGATGATGTTGTTTTTTTTTTTACTCGCAGCGCATTTTTGCGAGGACCAATATACTAGTAGTTAACCCCGAATAGTAATTAATATAATGTACGAATTGCAAAACGTTCTCAGAATTACCTAATTATCTGAAAACTTTTATGAGAAAATTCTTATGCAAGTTTCCACTTCGAAAGTTCCCGCTCAGATTAGGGATTATTACCTACTCAATGTTCTTAACTGTCGACGACTTTTTCATTTAACATTTACGTCACTCATTGGTGATTTCATGTCATAAAAATCGACACTGTAACAAAATTTGGCAGTAAACGTGCAGAAAAAAATACCGAGATATTTTTGTTGGAAATTTGAAATTTTTAAAAATTCTCTTATGTACGTTACTTGCCACCAAATTTGACCACCTTATAAGCAAAATTCTTTTATTAGTAAAATAGCCAGTTTCAGAATGCTAGTTGTTCGTTCAAATTAAATAGCGTACTATTAGGAAGCGGCTTTTTGCCTAACAGACAATGTACTCGAAAAAATAAAGACCTGGAGATAGCGTAGTGGAATAACGCCTAATTCCATCTGACAGATTTTTTCACCAATATGTGCATACACAGAAGACAGCAACAGGCACGATCTTGCAATCTGTATTATATAATCGGATAAACAAGCACATTGACATTTATTCCTGCATCACATACGCGTTTAAGAGGAGGTTAACTAAATGGCTAAAAACTAAAAGCTACAACGACATAGAAAACTTGATTCAAAATAAGTATAGCAAACATTGATATAGACCCAGAAAAACACGCACACACACACGCACAAACACACACATACACACACACACACGTCTCTTTTATATTAAATACCCAATGCATCTCTTGTATCATTTTTATACACGCTGCAGTTACTATTATTTATTTATATTTTATTGCACATAAAATAATAAGTACTACTCGTATTTGTATATAAAAACTTTATTTTATGGTAAAAATGGCACTTAATTAATGATTACAATTTCTTTAAAAAAAAAACCTAATATTTCCAAAGGTTTTTGTCAGTTTTGACATCTATCAATAAGGATGTTTAGCCTACATAATGGCAGCATCGCTATCAAAAAGGCGTTTTCCACTAAGTTCCAATAAGAAGATGTTTTTTTTAATTAGTATTAATTTTGTAAAATTCTAGAAAGTATTCTAGAAAAATTTATATGATATTTTAGTCTCTAAATGTGATCAGGAATACACTGTTAAAATCTTTTGATGTCCTAATATTACACCGTGTATATAGGACCCATACACTTCGCTCTGCTTGCCTGGTCGATAAGTATCAAGGGAGATAATGTCAAAATAACATGAGATTGACATCAATTTGTAAATTGGAATCGGCCTCCAGGAATTCTCGAAGTTCCCGATCCAATTTTACCTCAGCCGTTGAAATACACGAGAATATTTAAAGGCGGAAAATTTCGGGAAGAAAATGGAGTTATATGTTAAAGTTTTATTTTTACAAGAATGAAAAAGTTATATATGAACGTAGGTGGAAAATGTACAGAACATTTTGTCGGATGCCTTTTTACCGATTCTCATACTCGTACTTTAGGAGGTTTAATCTATTTCCGTCCGTGTATTGTATTTAGAAAAGATTGATCGCGTCGTACGCGGGAAAAACAGATTAGGTACCTATTTTTAGAATGGCGAGTTATTTATCGTAGTTAGAGAAATACTAGAGTAGAGTACTAAATATTTTATTTTGTTTTCCCTGTCTGATGTTAAGGACATAATATAAAAGTCCTGTTACTTCGTCACATATAAGTATAATAATTAAATACCGTCACGCTTCGTGACTGTTGAGCAATTTAGGGCCCTAGCGTAATTGCTTGTTCAAAACTTACGCTATGAAATGCTCAATTTGGCTAGAAGCCTAAATGGCTCCAATGAATATGGAAAGAGGCTCTGGCCAATATACCTGCCTAATATCCTTAACAGCTTACCCAAACAAGTAGTAGAAACTCTAGAAAAACATCCTGATAAAATAAAGAGGACACTTAAGGAAGCACTGATTAACATGAATTAATGTTGTTACAACTAATATTAAAATAACAGGTAAGCACTAAAAACCTAAAACAAAACGAATTATATAATTAAGGCTAAACTTAGTTAAGATAACCTCCAAATATAGAGATTGTAACTGAGTTCGGACTATACCTCAACACTGAAATGAAAATAAACAGATTAAATTTTGATTTTTTTCTCAACAATCACCAAGCGTAACCTGTACAAAAAAAAGCATAGTCATTTGTATCAAAATAATAATTTTGAGGACTGGAACTTAAAATCTTCCGACAGATTTCTTCATCAACCCACCAGTAAATAACTACTTAACATACCCAGACTTCTCCAAAATAAAGGCAAATACCATTACAATCAGAACACACTTGACATTTGCGGCAAACTTCATTGTGCAGTTAAGAGCCATTATCTCTATACCCGCGAGTACCGAGTAACCGAGTTATGAACCTCGCAACAGGTGCTCCTGCCCACCCCCTCCCCCTTAGTGATGGCCCCCTAACCTTGCAATGCTTTTACCGCAAGCGCGATGGCTCTGAACTTAGTGAAAATATTGCATGACAAGGGAGTATTCCAATTGGAAACAATGAGACAGGGAGATATTTAAGGTGTTTGAAAATGTTTCCGTTTGTATACATTTGTATTAGGTCGATAAATTGTTTCTTATTGATATCTATTTATTGTCTTATTAGCCTGACAACAACAGTATCACGGTTTGTTAAGAAAGTCGCGATCTAAACAAAACAAGCTTTCAAATCATGGCAAACTTTTCTTATTACAAACTTGGTACTACATTTTATCAATCAAACCCTTTGTGACAAAACTTATGAAAAGTCTAAACTAAACTGTGAAAATGATGCATGTTAATTTCATTTTTTTTTTCATTGTAAAAGTAGTTTCGGAATCTTCTCATATTTTTCTATGCAGATTATAATTTTCTATATCCATAAAATTTTCCAGTAAGCTCTGAGAACTTTTATAAAATTTCCCGCTACATGTACGACCTCATATTCTCATATAGTGTGTTTCACTGCTCTTTGCGTAATATTTGTCCTGCACTTATGTTTCCAGGTGTATTCTCTGTTAGCACTTAGCAGTTGCAGGTATCGTATATTTGCTGTAATTACGGAGTGAAACGTCGATGCTTCGGTGGAAAAAAATATTTGCACCACACTACCTTGTAAAGGCTCTCTTGATTGGTCAACAACTGATGAAAGAATTTCATTTTATCCACATGTGGGGCAAAATAATCTGATGCAAATTTTGAGTTCTTTAAGTTAACTGGTAGAATTGACTAATAAATGATGATTTTTAATGATTAATATTTAATATTTATTTTTATTTAATGACGTTCATTTGGATTTGATTTTGTTTGATATATTACGACATAAATTGAAAACGGAACGTATTACATGACTTGGAGTTATTTTTTGTTGTCTTACAGTTAATATTTTCTTCGGGTTGGTCTGGTGAAAAATATCGTGTTTCACTCGGGGGCCAAATTTGTTTAACCCTCGTGCCTTGAAACCCTCGCAACGCTGAAGATTACAATTTTGGAGTCTTTCGCTTGGTCATGTATAGGTTTGCTCAGGTAATAGGTAATATTTCACATCACCTATTCAGAAAAGAGCTTTTTCAACCCTGCTAGGAGGGATCAAAGTGGCACTTTTCCTCCCGGCTAGGACATCAAAGTAATACATACAACATACGAAAACAACACAAAATTTGTATTTTATTACTTGGCCACACATGTGAATAAAATGATACCTTCTTCTCATGAACAATCAAGAGAGCCTTTACCAGCTGGTGTGGTGAAATAGTTATTTTCAACACACTTGCTCATAATCCTAGATATTAAACACGCGTGCTTTTTCAGCGAGGTGCTCGTGCTATTGCGAGTTAAGAAGGTAATTGATTACTAATAATGTGCATGAAAACGGAGCCTTCTTAATTTGGTCGAGTGATACATTTTTTTTAACCAATGTTAATTCAAAGAGGTTTTATCACACCAAACATAATTTATAGATTAAAATTACATTAATGAATAAATATAACATTTTATCGATTTGATCACCATCCGTCGAATAGAAATACGAAAATATTAGATTTATAAAAAAATAGCTGTTTGTTTATTTCGTTCGCGCCTTTGCCATAAAATTGGAATAGTTTTAAATAGAAATAAAGAACACAAAATTGACGCTGCCAGTAATACTAATGGAGGCAAGAGTCGAGAACGATAGCCTTTTACCATCAAAATCGGGTGAAAAATAATTGGCGGCATATGAAACTTTTATTCAATGGAAAATCAGCAAAAACGCCCAGTCTTTCTCGGAAAACGTGTTGGTAGCTTAAATGAACTGGCGAATAAGTGCCTATAAGCCCAGCACACTTTGGTGCAATTATTCGATGTTAAAACTGTAAGCCACCTTTTTGAAAATTGTACTTTAACTGTGTTGACAAAAAAAACTAATTTATAAATTTTGTTTTTTCCTCGCAAGTGTGTTGAAAAACGTCGTATGAAACGCGTGTGTATTGGTCATTACCCACATCGGCTTTCTTATTGCGCGCTCGCTTACAGCTCGCGCGCACAATGTCGCCTCGTGTGTAATGAAACCCAACCAACCAACTTAGCACACTTGTATCATAATGTACTATTGTTTTACAAGGGGGCAAAGTTGTTATTTAACCGCTCGTGCTAATATTGATACTTTAAGAGAGAAGTGGAATCTTGAGCATTGCGAGGGTTCAAGGCACAAGGGAAAATACTAACTATGAAATACCAAAAAAACAGGCCAAATCCAATACAAATGAACGTAATATAAAATGTATCATTCAACATTATCATTTAAGCCAATTCCACCAGCTAACATAAGGAAACAACTCAAAATTTGCATCTGATTACTTTGCCCCACATGTGGGTAAAATAAATATTAAAAAAAACCCCCACAGTAAGCTCTAGAAGGCTTGTGTTGTGGGTACTCCGACAACGATATGTATGTATAATATGTAGATACTTAAATACCTCACCTCACCTCATAACTCATGATTCAGGAACAAATATCTATGCTCATCAAACATATAAATGCCCGTACCGGGATTCGAATCCAGGAACATCGGCTTCATAGACAGGGTCACTAGATCATACCTACCCCTTCCCGTAGACGGGTAAACATCGTTGCACAAATGCACATGTTTTTTTCCACCTCGGTCGGGAATAGGAAAAAAAAATAGAAAACAAAATGAATTTAAGTAGGGAAAAGTAGGTCGTCAAGCGATGTCCGATTACAAATTTTCCTCGAATATTTCTCAGATGGTAAACACGCATAGAATTTATGCATGTACCCTAATGTACGATCGAGTTCACAAACATATTTTCACCACACCAACTGGGAAAGGCTTGATTGTTCAAAAACTAATGAGAAAGTAGCATTTATGTTTGCAAAGATATAAATGTTTTGAAATACTTGATAGTATTTACTTATTACATATTTAATACGATTGTTCATATTGCTGGCAAAATATTGGAACAAAGGATCGCCGCGGGGTGGATTCCTGGAAACAGCCCGAATCAATACGCCGTATTGTGTACGTCGATGCATCATACTTATGGCTGGTTGTGGGATATTCAGTATGTATTAGTTTCAGGAAACAGGTTTTAATCTTAAGGACGCGCTTTTTAGCATGATTTTAATTTGAGGTTAAAAAGCAAAAGGGTTTCGTGGAACTTATGTACGAATGTGATATATATTTAATATATTTTAAATATTCTATACGGACAATCTTACTCGTACACAAATCGACCTAGATCCACAGTAAGCTCAATAAGGCTTGTGTTGTGTATACTATACGACGATAAAACACACAAATGAATGCCCATACCAGGATTCAAACCCGGGACCTCCTGCACGTAGACAGGGTCACTAACGACTAGGCTATAGCTAGGAGGCTGTTTTTGATATTTAAGAGGAAACATTAGTGATAATTTTTCCATACAAATATTCTCGACATTTCTGTCTCTGGATTTCGGCCCTATAGATGAATATTTTAAAGATTCCGTAAACAGACAAGACACCTAACATGCAAAACTGGCAACAATAAACGCAAAACCGAAACGGTCAAACACAGATTTAATATTAAGTTAGTATATTTTATTGAAAAAAAAAAACCATTTTTTTTTTCATTGTGTAAGAAAGTGGGTCGTTGTTGTTCTGAAAAGTGTGCATAAAATGATACGTCTGTGCACTTGAGCATTTTTCTTTCCCAGTACACCGTTTTATTATTTTATATTACAATAAGAAATTGAAAATTGATATAAAATGGATTTGTTGTACACTTTCTATTTGACGACCGGTTTGGCCTAGTGGGTAGTGATCCTGCCTACGAAGCTGATGGTCCCGGGTTCAAATCCTGGTAAGGGCATTTATTCGTGTGATGAGCATGGATATTTGTTCCTGAGTCATGGTTGTTTTCTATGTATTTAAGTATTTATAAATATTTATATATTATATATATCGTTGTCTACCCTCAACACAAGCGTTATTGAGCTTACTGTGGGACTTAGTCAATTTGTGTAATAATGTCCTATAATATTTATTTATTATATTCTGTTATTTAATTCCGCATTCCATAAATTAAGATACTTTTATTATTCTTAAATTGTTAATTCAAAGTACCCTCAATAAAAACTATAAAAGTTTATACTTAGTCATATTTTTTTAAACACACATTCATTTTACTTTCCTCGTATTCAAAATGAAAAGTAAAAAGTTTAACTCTGGTGAAAGGCACCATTTCAGTCTCGGACTAATGGTGCTCTTACTGAGTTCGAGCGCCAAATTACCTCGACAGAAATGAGTGCGTTTCATCCCTTGGTTAACAATCTACTATTCTCATTCCGTTCCCAAAATATCCGGAAAGCGGCAACTTCGTTTCGCGCAGCGGGCCGAAAGTTAACATTTTTAAAACAAACTTTAACTTTGAAGTAAGCCTGTGTACTTTTAAATTCGGAATGATATAGCCTGTCGGTATAAGACATATTAGAAAAATATAACCCTCAACAGAGAATAAGAATTCAAATACGATAAAATGCCAAAACAGGACGGTAATGTTTTCATTTCATTTTCCGGCAAGTGGCTGACTGTTATTCATGATGCTCCCGAGCGGGTCACCTGGAGGCAAACCGGTTTATATATATCTGGAAGACCGAGCTCTGCTCGGAAAACATATATAAACTCAAACTTCAGGGATAAGACCTAGCTAGATCGATTTTTCGCCCCCGAAAACCCCCACATATCAAATTTCGTCGAAATTGTTAGAACCGTGAGAGATGCCCAAAAAAAACATATATATATATATGCAAGAATTGCTCGTTTAAAGGTATAAGATAAGATATCTAGTGGAGCTGGCAACTGTCAAAGGATTTTTTCATTTCCTATGCTCTGAAAGTGGGTCATTGTTGTTCTATGAAGTGTGCAAAAAGTTATACGTTTCTGCATTAAAGCATTGTACATTCCAAGTACGTTTTTTACGATAAGCAATTAAAATTTGGTTTTAAATAGGTTTGTTGGACAATTTCCATTCTGATTTTTAATTGAAAGTACCCTCAAGAAATACTAAAAAAATTTAAACTAGGTCATGTTTTTTTATACTATGTCGGCGGCAAACAAGCATACGGCCCGCCTGATAATAAGCAGTATCCGTAGCCTATGGACACCTGCAACTCCAGAGGTGTTACATGCGCTTTGCCGAATCGATCCGAACACTGCACCCTCGTTGAGCTCTGGCAACTTACTCACCGGCAGGAACACAACACTATGAGTAGGGTCTAGTGTTATTTGGCTGCGGTTTTCTATAAGGTGGAGGTACTTCCCCAGTTGGGCTCTGCTCTAGATTTGGAATGACATCTTCGATTCCCTTCTAATTTCCTGGCTTATCGCCCCCTCTTTCGGCCGTACTGTTGTTTGCCACAAATTGTGGAGACGAGGCCACCTTAGAAGCAAAATGCTTTAAGAATTACGTTGGATTATAAAATTTCCTTTCTCGTAAATTTTCATTATGAACGTTTTCATAGGACATAATCCGAGTTCAGAGCCTTTTACCGATTACACAGTAAGGGGGTAATGGAGTATGGAGCTGGCCCACATTATTTAGTATGCTAATTAGTTCCTGAATAATACCTACGAACCAATAACAACGGAAAAAGTTTAAATAGAAATGATAACATTGAGTTTTCAAAATGAATATCTACGATTTTCGGTCAGTAACGTTATGTACGTATAGCATATTGACATAATATTCAATAGTTCGTGTTTATATATTATGTATTGTTTGGTAAAGATTACAAACAATTTCCTCCTTGAATTACAGCAGCATTTGACTGAAGCTTTCATAATAACTATACATTAATTAATACGTTTTTGTCAAAATATTAAATTTTGGGTTCAAGCTTTTATCGCTGACTTTACTTCTCTTTCATATTCAATTTGTGTTCTTTTATTAGAGTTCCCATGGCCACCTCCTAACTCCATCATCAGATCAATTCCATGTCATCATATTAATATTGCATTGTTATCCGATTTACATATATGTATGTAAAATTTCAGCTCAATTGGAAATCGGGAAGAATTCCAATTGAGCCCAAACTAACATACATACAAACAGGGCATGTTAAATAAAAGCTTGTAAAAATGTATAAAAGCACATTTCTTTCAAGTAGAATAGGTAATAAAAGGGCTTGTGCACAAATCACGCGAGGTTTTTTCGGCTCCTTTTTTGACCCCCCCTCACCCTTGGTGATATTTGGTGAGGTTCTTGGCCAACCCCCCTCCCCCATATAACCTCACTATATTTTATATATAATATTTTATTTTTTCATTCGACCTCATTATAAAATAAATAGTATTATATATAATATATCTTGTTTATAGACGCTATTTTGAAGTGCCAAGTGAAGATTTATGGTTAACGAAACCGAGAAAAAGTATGTGGTAGATATTTTTTCTTAGTTTCGTTTAGATAAATACACATGAGGTCTCCTTTTACCAACCCCCCCCCCCCCCAAAGGGATCTTGACGGGACTTGATACTTGACGTTGTATAAGTAGATAACTAACCAGGTGGTGGTGTGTAATATGTGCCTTTGTGGTGTATTCTGATTGAAATAATAGCTTATTTCAAAGACACGGCGAAGTAAACTTCAGTAGTATTTCTTGAGGGTACTTTCAATGAACGATTTAGGTAAAAAAATATTGTTATTTATGGAATGGGGAGTTAATTATCAGAATCGAAATTGTACAACAAATCCATTAAAAACCAAAATTTTACTTGCTTATCGTAAAAGAAGAAAATTGAAAGTACTTAGAAAGTACTGTGCTCTAGAGCAGAAACGTATCATTTTCTGCACACTTTTTAGAACAACAACGACCCACTTTCTGAGCATGAGACATGAAAAATGTGTTGTATAACAAAGAACGTCTGAATTCATCGTATTTTTAGTGTGCCTCGGTGGGATAAATATTGCCAAGAACTGTACCTAACGTAATAAACCTTTCTGTAGCAAATATTCTCCTAGACTTGTCTAAAGTATATTGTGACGAGCAATGAATATTATAATCTAGAACATGTGTTTGTATAAACCTATCTACTGAATATATTTGGGCTTTTATATGGAAAATTCTTAATATAATAATAAATAGGCCAATATATTTCGCGCTACTGGTCGTGAACACGTGTATATACACGTGTACCCATATTAAAATACGTATAAAATAAAACCGTAGTCCGTGCACGCGTAAAGAATCAAATAACTCGTTCTCCATTGTATTTGCGTTGTATTCAGGATTATCTTATTGTATTTGTTGTATTGTGTTGTGTTGATTGCATTCCCGATGCGGCTTTGTGCGATTTATTTGAAATCAAAAGGTTGGAAGGCTTGTCCGAATATTATTCGATATCCGCACGTATCGCTGCGTCGCTAGTTTTATTGGCGTGGATCGATTGGTTTCAAATAGCTTCGCGGTTCAATGCCAGGATACAATTTTGAAAAATATTTGGTTAAACATACCTATAACATATAGACTGCTATAATATTAACACTTCCTTTACCTTTCGTCTAGTTTGGTATAAAGGAGCCTGTGGTGTATATTATGTAAGTATGTGAAAAGTGTCTGTGAAAAGTGTCTGTGAAAAGTGTCTGTGAAAAGTGTCTTGACTGATTTTTTAAACCACGTTAAGTTTTTAACCCCCGACGTAAAAGAGGGGTGTTATATGTTTGACGCCAATGTATGTGCGTCTGTCTGTGGCAACGTAGCTGACACCGATTTCGATGCAGTTTTATTTACGTGAAAGCGTGTTTCCTTGTGGACATTCTTAGCTATGTTTGATACGAGTAGAGATCGATCCAGCAGTTTGAAGGGTATTATCATTATCCAAAATCATGTAAGGTATTATCATAAAAAAGTTTTTTGGCATAAAATTGTTTTTTCTGGCATTAGTAGATATAGCGTAGGGTTATTTTTAATTCTTATCATTTCAATTGTTAGTTAGTGCTTCTGGGCATTTTCCGCAAATCGACAACCATTGCCTATTTTGCGTGAAACGAGGTAGCGTTCTAACCACTCCAGCTGCTCCACGAAGCCTAGCACTGTTTTCAGGATGCTAACTGCCTCCCTTAGTGTGCACGGAGTATACTTCTACCTGTTTACAATCTAGGAGAATGTGTTTTGTTGTTTCTTCTTGTCCGGTTTACCCATATTGTGTAGGTGTTTTTTTAGAGTATCATGTCCTGTATGTAATTAGGTAATTCTACTATTTTACGTAGTGTCCTTTAAAAAAGAAAAGTAAATTTTTGTCAGTTTTCTAAAAATAATTAAGCATCAAATCTTCCGACTAGCGGCCCGATTCGAAGAATGATTAAGACAAGTTAAAGATCTTTAAAAGATCGATAACCAAACGACATCTCGAAATTGACGTTTATTTCGAATCCGCTGTGATCCCAATAAGATCTATCTACGATATTTCTAACGTCAAAGTGACATTGTTTTCCGAATCGAGCTGCTTCTGTCAATTATACGACATGCAAACGATATCTAAATCAGAACTTATCTAAACCAGAACTTATCGTTATCGTATCTCATTCTTCTAATCGGGCCGTAGGTTCCTAAATACTCCCGTCTAGGTGTTTTCAGCATTATTTTGTAGACATATCCTTGGTCTGCCTGCATGTGTCCATTTTAAGTGTTACGTCAAGGATTTATGGAGCTTATACGGACAATGCATACCTAGCATTATTTTCTTACCTACTGTCAAATTCCTGCAAAGTTAGTTTGATCAGAGTTTACAGTGTTTTAATCGCTACATGCAGGTCTTATTACCTTAGCTAAGCCAGCTAATACAGAAGAAAGAAGAAAATACATTTATTTATGACAAAAAAAAACACGGATGACAAAAAAATGTTGACAATAGAATGTAAACATTTAGCGCAAAATGCCATAAAAGGGTCACAACTCAGCATGTAGCTGGCAAAGCCAGCGCTGTTCTTCCGTTGTGACCCAGCCGTACGCCGTTCGACGACGAGGCGGTTCTGCTTTAATTAACTAAACTTAAAACTAGAGCTATACATAAACCAGTTCAGTTTCTTATCTCATTTTATACACTTTAAGACTTAGGCATACCTGCAGGGCCGGATTTAGGGGAGGGCAACCGGGGCTACTGCCCCGGGCCTCCACAAAAGAGGGGAGTAATAGAGAATTCGGAAAATTTACCATTTTATTTGGAAAAAATTTGGGGCCAGGGGGCCTCCACTCCTTTATTGCCCGTGGCCTCCAGACCTCTAAATCCGGCATTGCATACCTGTAGCTCGGTCCCCCGCCCGTATCTCGTAATTACTCTGCCATATCTGGCCGAAGTCGCGGCGATAACATTCACAAAGAGATGCAGAGCACCGATCCTTCACCGTTAGCGTAATGGGGGACCGATGTGCGTGAGCGCGTACCACGGGCTAGTCGAACAATCGAGAAATAAGCGAGTTCTGTTCGAGCGTTTCTGAAGATAGATTACTCGTCATTGTAATATAAGTTTTTAGCTAAATTTTAATTTTTGGTACAAGCTTTTATTGCTGACTGTATTACTTTTATTTCTACAGACAAGTAATACTCATTGAGACAATTCTAACAATCCCGAACACAATTAGGTAGTTTGCGTTGTTTTTAGGGTTCCGTACCCAAACGGTCAAACGGGACCCTATTACTGAGACTCCGCTGTCCGTCCGTCTGTCACCAGGCTGTATCTCATGAACCGTGATATAGTTGAAATTTATACAGATTATGTATTTCTGTTGCTGCTATAACAACAAATACTAAAAACAGAATAAAATAAATATTTCTTTCCGATCTCGAGGTTCTCATCCAATCACTGAAGTTAGGTAAGCAACGTCGGGCGGGGTCAGTACTTGGATGGGTGACCGTTTTTATAGATAATGGTACGGAACCCTTCCTGTGCGAGTCCGACTCGCACTTGGCTGGTTTTTTCATAGAGTTCCTACGGCAACCTCCTGTCTCCATCATCAGATCAGCTCGATGGTACCATAATATTGCATTGTCATCCGACTTATGTATGCAAGTTATCCGCTCAATCAAATCGGGTGGGTCAAATTTGCTTAAAAGATCCACGATCCACGCTGACTAAGAAACCAACAGGGCAAGTTATATAAAAGCTTGTAAAATATACTGAATTTGACTGAAATAGTAAGACTAATAACAAGCGTTTCTGAGGAAATACATAGTAAAGGATAATTCATTACATCAGGGGGCTTATTAGCCAACGTGCAATCGTTAACGCTCCGTAGCGTAGTCATTTGTCTCTATCACTCGTCCATATTAGTGCAACAATGACAGTTGTATTTTGTTCGTTATACCAAAGATACATTGTTACAATTTCGTGCTTCGAATATGACAGGTAAACAAGATGGCGCTGTACATTTTGCGGGAACTCTGACTGTCATAAGATGACGTTTGACAATTCGGTGACCGCAAAACAAATGGCGCAGTACAGCGCTCTCCATTTACAATCAGTTATCTTTGGCTATACGGAGCGTAAACGATTGGCACGTTGGCTACGCACCGTGTAGTGTAAAATATGGAAGGAGGCAAGGAACAAAATCGCCATATCGCATACTCCCATCTTAAAGGCCGGCAACGCATTTACAACCCAGGTTATAAATGCGCGTGTATATATATATATATATATCAAAAAGTGTCCGACATAAAACCATAAATAGGTGGCGCTACAATACGTAGAATACTTGAGAAAAAAATCTAATCATAGACAGCGCACTTCACTCCGTCAATAATGCCTAGGTTCTTAGCTACTCTAGCGCTACTCTGGAGAGATTTGGAACTATTATTTATAGCTGACAGCTGGACACTTGCAACAGTTCTGCCTGATTGAAGGAGATTCTGTTCCTTGCCTCTACCTTCCATAGTGTAAAAACTGCTTAGGGTCGGTGGCACCAAACCTTCTGTCACTTTTAAAGTGTTTGCAAAATTTTCATATTTATCTGCTAAGATAAGTCCGTCAATAGTGGTTGGTATGGTCACGTCTGAAAATATCGCTACGGACAAAGGGCCAAAATGGTGCCACTAACATATGGGCCATAAGGTCGTGTATACATAGTTTTTGGCATTCTATCGTGTCGATGTTTTCAGACGTGACTGTACAGGTCTTTAAACGACTTGATTAACGATTATATTCAAATGAGTTTCAGTAGTACACTTTCCAGCTTTCACTTCAGACACAAGGATACTTCGTAAATGAAATTATATTATGTTTTTCAACAAATCCAAAAGTCGGGAACTCGGTGAACTTGGAATTATTCATTATTCTTGGGGCTTGGAGTGCTGTGCCGAGTACAATTCTGATGTCTTAATGTATACTTAGTGTGTGTATTTCCTTGACCCATGAAAATCGGACAAGTTCGAGTCGGAACCGCAAGATTTATTAATATTTTCTTGACGTAGACGGTGACGGAGACTTAGTACAGTCAGCATCAAAAGTAGCGGATGAAACAACGCACCAAAAGTATCTGATACTCCGGATTAATTTTCTAGTATATCTTTTAGTCTAAATTGTTCTACATATAGAACAATCACTTTTTGTTAAGCTGTTACAGAATGGTAGATACTTTTGAAGCGATGGCGGATCCGCTACTGTTGATGCTGACTGTACCTACCACAGAAAAACTTAGGTAATACGAAGAATCTTTCGTGTGTAGATTTGACCTCGAGCTAAATACTCATAGAGACAATTTTAAAACCCCAAACACAATTAGGTTGCTTTGTTTCATCAGACTTCCAATGGCTACCTCCTGTCTCCATCACCAGATCAGTTCGATGGTACCATAATATTGCATTGTCACTCGACTTACCTATATTTGGAAATTTTCAGCTCAATAGGAAATCAGGAAGTGGGTCAAATTTAGCTTTCAAGATTTGACCCACACATACAGGGCAAGTTAAATAAAAGCGAGCTACGTGCTCCGAGTGTAATCAATAACACGTGTTTCGAAAGAGAACCCGCCTAGCGGGTCGTTTGCAGTAGTAAATATGTTGATGTTCATATAGGTCGCGTGGTTAAACATTGTTGTAGATGTCGCCACTAAACAAAATATCAGACAAATACAACCGCACCGCCATCTAGCGCAATCTTTGATACTTACAACACCAGAAGGGTTACTATGTAGTGTTCAATTCAGTCCACAGTTTAGCTGTGCGAGGCTTGCAGTTTCCGAAGAGACGCACAGATCAGGATCAACCATTTAAGTAGTGAATTATAGTGAATGAAGATGTTAATGACGTTTATTATAGGCCGATCAAATTAGATTTTATCGAAGAAGCAAGCTGGAAATAGTTTTAATACCTTCATTTGGTCCTAAATGCGTGTAATCAAAGTTTGCTCCATCCCAGGCCAAGGATTTTTGGATCTAATTTGATTGCCATATTATAGGGAGCGTGCATGAACTGTAGGAGGCAGCACAGGAGCCGTCAGATTTTTGGCGCGAGGCGTAAATGTGATGTTTTTTGTTTCGATGTAGCCCACAAGATGGCAGAACCTACTATGCACAAGAAAACACGTGACGGGTACATGTGCATGTTTATGGTTCCGATTCAGGCCACAAGATGCTAGACCCTCCAACGAGCACGGTCCCTATAGCACTTTGTCACGTTAAAATTGACGCAGAAATAGCTTAGGTTATTTTGTTGCGTTCTAGCAAAGATAACTTAAATGGAGGTGGATTGTCAAATAAAACTTTGTAGCCACGGTAAATTTACTGACATCTTTCGACACGTGATTAAAACTTTTGGAACGCTATTTGACTTTGATCCTTATTCTTTCACTGATATGTGTTTAGTTTGTTAAATATCAAAAAGTGGCGCCATTTAATAGATCAAAGGCCAAAGTTAAAAAGTTATCGCTCGAAACGATGACGCCACAACCTTTGGCAGATTCTCGGTAAGAAGTAGGCGCTACTTTTTGATATTTAACAAATTGAACACATATCAGTGAAAGAATAAGGATCAGTCAAATGGCGTTCTAAAAGTTTTAATTATATGTCGAAAGATGGCAGTAAATTTACGTCGCTACAAAGTTTTCTTTGACAATACACCTCTATTTCAAATTCTCTTTGGTTATACTTACTTTCACATTTATCTTTATTCGATTATTTTAAATTAATTGTTTTTTAGTTGATATGACTAAAATAAAAACTTGAAACCACGTTCGGCTGTATACGCTTGTATACTCATAGGTAGACATTAACCCCCTTATTCATAAATCTTTACCTGCCTGAATTGGATAAATTATGTTTTATCCCTTTCTTACAAATACATAAGTCAACATGACAGGTAGAGACAAACGATTCATAGCTAATTCAGCCTTGTAATGCGTTCATGAATAACGCCATAAGTCTTTATAAGGGTGGTATTCCACCTGTCCAATTTCTTTGTCCAATGTGCATTGCGTCTAACTCTGTCATTAAGCAAAATGTGAGACGCAAATACACATTAGATTTAGATATTGGACTGATGAAATACCACCTTAAGGGTCGGTTGCCCTAAACCGTCTATCATCATTAAAGCAATTGCTAAATTTTATTGTATACCAACAAGGCCTAGTTTACCCTCTGGGTTGGAAGGTCAGATGGCAGTCGCTTTCGTAAAAACTAGTGTCTACGCCAAATCTTGGGATTAGTTGTCAAGCGAACCCCAGGCTCCCATGAGCCGTGGCAAAATGCCGGGACAACGCGAGAAAAAATAAGCTAAATTTTATTGTATGGAAATTATCATGGTGCTGAGTGATGTTGATCAGTCTGTCAAGTGCGGTAGGTGTATATTTTCGATTATAATTATTCACTTTATTAGAAAGTGATAGGGTTCAAATTTACATACATTCTGACAGTCTTATGTCCGTTGAAAGGTTAAAATGAATAAAACAAAGAAACCAACTTACAGTAATATTTATAAAATTACATAGTTTAGCTTATTAGCTACAAAAACCATCTGCGAATGTCCTCTTATCCGTATTGTGTTGAAAATGTAGGTGCGGGCGCAACATTCTAATATACCTGACGGCCTACTGCGAACCACTTTCGACATGTTGCCTCCCTGTCACACTTACGTACGAATTTACGATTGCGACAGAGAGGCAACACGTCGAACGTGGTTCTGGTGGAACGGTTGCTTCACATAGCAATTAAAAAAAGCTATTTCACCAGCTTTTATTCATTACTGTTCTGGGATGTTCGAGAGCAATCGAAAGGAATAGTATATTAAGAATTCAGAAATGTCTCACATCACATGTAATTATCGGCCGAGGCGAAGGCGAGGCCTTATTTACTGGCCGAGGTGTGTATCCTATTTTTCTGTTCGTCGGAGCCAGAAAGCGGCTACTTTGTTTAGCGCAGCGGGCCGAAAGTACATGCTTTTCGGCCGGAGAACAGAAAAAATATTAAGTTTCGGGAAAATTACGTGATCGTTACCACTTAACTGATTATTGTGAATAAGTATTAAGCCAGGGATACACTAGGAGACAAATGTCCCGCGACACGTGTCGGCGACATGTCAGAAGTCGTAAAAGTTCGCGAATCTTCGCCTGACACACTAACGACACGTGTCGCGCGATGTTGCCAGACATGTCGAGTGAAGTTCGGCAAAGTCGCCTCGTGTATTTAGACTATGCCACATAGGAAAAACATAATTGAAAAAAAAAGCGGCTTTAAAAAGGTCTAAATTAGATATTATTCCTTTTATATGCGTGAGCAACTGATATGTTTGAAGTCGGTGCCAAAAAAAAATTAAAAGCGTCGACACACTGTCGAACCGAATACCAACCCTGGTGCGATTCGGAAGGAAATAAAAAAGTTGTCCATTAGTTTGCTTGGGGGTATTACTATTTGGCTTGGCACCGACTTAAAACATATCAGTTGCTAGCGCATATCACCGGTTACTTTCGATTATCTCAAATAGTGCCAGAAAGTGTTTATAACTTATTGTCATCTCTAATTTTCTGCAGATGGCAATCCAAAATGTGTCGTTTTTACTAATAAATATATTTGAGCGTTGCTCCCGTCCTGCACGCACTGGCTCGCGTATTATCTTCTCACACGCCTCGCACGGCCCGCACACCTCGCACGGTCCGCACGCCTCGCACACCTCGCACGGCCCGCACGCCTCGCACGGCCCGCACGCCTTGCACACTTCGCACGGTCCGCACGCCTCGCACAGCTCGCACGGCTCAGTCTCACACGGCGGGCAGCAGGCCGGGCTTGCGGCCGGGCCAGGCTTCCTTGGCGTACTTCTTCCGTTTCGGCTCGTTGGACGGGCCAGATTCTTCTGCGGCTGTGAATAAAACATTTCATTTAATATTGGCATTGAAAGTTTAATTTTTCTAGATATCAGTTAGATGTAACATTGCGCTCTGTGATTGTTCAGCCGTTTATGGTCCTAGCTAAATTAGTCGTTTCATACTTACGCTACGGAATGTCCAATTTAGCTAGAATCCTAAATGTCTCGACAATCACGGAGCGTGACTGTACGTTCGGCAGTCTTGGAATATACTACGGGCTGTCATCGACGCGGGAGGGGTTTAAAAATTGTGAAAATGTGAAAAATGGGTCATGTTGTATGGGCATGTTCTCTAAGAAGTTTTACACGTAGGTAGTCTGTGAAAGCTGTTGTAGAAAGGTAGTCACCTGCGTGTTGCTGCGGCGCGTGCGCGGGCAGCGCGGGCTCGGGCCCCTCCAGCTCCACGTCGGGCGCCGGGTTGGGCAGCGACAGCCCCAATCTGAAACAGTTTTCACACTTACTCGTAATTAGTACATTACGATACAAGTGCGAAAAATAGGAAATTCGAAACAAGTGGCGATAAATTAAAACACAACCGAAGGGAGTGTTTTAAATCGACACGAGTTGCGAATTACCTATTCGCACATATATCGTACAACGTTTTACAGTACATATGGCCCTTTAAATGTTGGACACAGTAACATAATATGCTAATTTTCGTACTAGTGCGGTAAAGTAGCACCATATGTACTGTAATAGTAGTTTATGTGACTGCTACATAATAATAGGCATTAAAATACACGAGTGTGGGTTTTAGAAACGCACGAAGTGAGTTAATTTCGAGCATCTCTGTCACTCTACGCTTCAAATAGGCAGGTCCACACAGAGCGAGCATACACGCGAGGCCGTTTCCTCGCGCACAAACCGGCCAGTGTAGACGTGCCTCGAGGAAAACGTGCGCGCTCCTGGGCTGAAGCACGACACACACTGGCTGGCTGGCTGGTTTGTGCTCGAGGAAATTGCCTCGCGCCTATTTGAAGCGTAGAGTGACAGAGATAGCTGCTCGAAATTAACCTCGATTTTCACGGTTACAAGACCAGGGACCTGTTTCACAATATCCAAATAAAGTATTGGATAGCTAATTAGCAAATAAATTAACTGCCAGATAAAACTACTTAAAGTTGTAAAAGTATATATCTACCAGTTAACCCTTTTCCAGGCCTCACCAATCTACAAGATTTTCCCAAAAAATCCAAATATATTACAATTAATCCAGCTTTGATGATTCATTTGAAGACAAGTAACGTTTCCTGAAAGTGTAATCTAATTTAAACCTTAATTCCGAATGCTAAAGTTGAAATTCTAATGGCGCGTATGTGGTCGATAAATCGTACTATGCCCGGAAAAGGGTTAATGTTATTTTACAGTACATATGGTACTACTTTATAGCACTAGTGCGAAAATAAGCATGTTACGTTACTGTGTCGAACATTTAAAGGGCCATATGTACTGTAAAACGTTGTACGATACATGTGCGAATAGGTAATTCGCAACTCGTGCCGATTAAAAACACTCCCTTCGGTCCTGTTTTAATTTATCGCCACTCGTTTCGAATATCCTATTTTTCGCACTTGTATCGCAATGTACAGTCAGCGTCAAATACTTCGTAGCAGTCAAAGTGGCCAAATAGTTCGGTACACCATACTAAATATATGGTGTACCGAACTATTTGGCTACTTTGACTGCTACGAATTATTTGACGCTGACTGTACTATTACGATTGTAAAACGCCAACGATGACTTTATTCGTCAGATAAGTGGCAAGTAGTATATTCAACAGCATAGCAGTAGCATTCAGAGCTCAACGAGGGGGGTGGGGTTAGGGTCGGCAACGCGCATGTAACGCCTCTGGAGTTGCAGGTGTACATAGGCTACGGAGACTGCTTACCATCCGGCAGGCCGTATGCTTGTTTGCCACCGACGTAGTATAAAAAAAAAATCAGCTTGGAAATTGTGAAACGGGCCCTTAAAGGTGTTGAAGGCAGTTCGAGAGAGAGTAAAGAAGATGAAGATGTGGCACGCACCGGGCGCCGATGAGGCTGAGGTGCGAGCTGGGCGCCGGCAGGTCGGAGTACAGCGCCGCGCCGCGGGACAGCTCCTGCAGCCGCAGCGAGGGGTGCTGCTGCTGCTGGCCTGGGGACCGTACGGGTCAGTATTCACCGGCCAAGCCATTCCCATCGGTAAAAAAGTCGGCATAAATAATGTAGGCGGGAAAGGTTGTCCTCTCATTAAACAGTATATTATTCTGCAGAGGCCGGGAAAGGGCAATTCGTGGATGAATTTCGATTCCGACAAAGACGAATCCAAGAATTGCTGTTCCCGCCGAGGTATGTATAGTGCTTTTCTCGAACATGCAATGAAATAATAATAAAAATAGGATGATAATGATGATTGTCACATATCCAAATGTGATAGGTTATTCAGTGCGTGGGGTATTGAAGAGGAACAAAAATTTGATTATTTTGGCGCTACGACGCGACGCACGCCATTACACTTTTATATTTTTTTATTTTGTGTTTTTTTATTATTACTTTGGGGTTTCGTAAAGGGGAACAAAAATTTGATTATTTTTACGCTACGACGCGGCGCACGGTTTAGGAGATACAGCCCTATAAAGATTTTTTTTCAGTCATGCAGAATTCTTTATAGGGCTTTAAAATAAAATAAGAAAAAAGAAACAGGACTTTGCCGGCCTAGGCTCTTGTCCTAGCCGCACCTGAAACGTCATACTTCGCAGCCTATAAGGAACATAACATCAATATTTCATTGCATGTTTGAGAAAAAATAATAAGTATCTGGTACCAAAACTGATGTATAGAGTGAGCACTCTATGTTATTTATTTCTCTATGAATAAGATCAATGAGGCATAAACCGGCTATAACATTAATAGGCGGGTCCACACAGAGCGAACATACTCGCGAGGCAATTTCCTCGCGCACAAACCGGCCAGTATAGACTTGCTTCGGCCGAGGCGGCGGCGCGCTCGGGCGAAGAAAACTGCTCGCTCTGTGTGGACCCGCCTATTGATATTCAGCTTCACTGACAATACCTAAGCTATAAAAATATCGTGTTAAATACTTAACCGAATGTATTCGGAATTATAACAAAGCACTTATTTACCAGACTTTTGACGCTCTGAAAACATACGGGAAAATACACAATTTGTAAATAAGGAACCCCTACAACTAAAACTACTACGATTAATAGACCACGACCTGGACCATGCTCTCTCACGTCTCTCTGCGTGGCATTTGCGATGAGAAAGTGTGGCATATATATATGTGGAAAGGCATCAATTTGTAGTGGATGGATGTTGTTTTACTTTTTTTGTGTGTTTATCAAGAATATTTGTTCCCGAGTTATGGATTTTTTTATGTATCCAAGTTTTATTTAGATAATAAATATTATAGGGACATTCCCAAAGCCAGTATCTCTGGCATAAGCTAGCAAATATAAACCATACTGGCATCGTTGAAGGTTACTTTGACAACGTACGCCATAGAATTTATAAGCGTTCTTGGCACCACGGGCACGACTTCTTACGGCGTTTTTAAGGGTTCTTGGCGTTCAAAGGGTTATTGGCGCTTTCAAATGCTCATGGGCGAATCAATTTTATTCTGTCCCGTTGTCCACAGGACGATACTGCCACAATTTGTTTGAAGAGATGTTTTATGACGATTAGGCACACAGAACGAATATACGCGCGAGGCAATTTCCTCGCGCGCAAAACGGCCAGTGTAGACGTGCCTCGGCAGAGGCGGCGCAATCGGGCGAGGCAAACGCGCGCTTAGTGTGGACCCGCCTATTTACTAACATGCTCATTGGAAGGTCTGTTATAGAAATGACATAAAAATCCCACAAAAATGCATGTTTGATACTTTTAAATACTATATAATCAGGATTTCAAGAATGGTTGTCCAATGGACGAAAAAACCGTAACCATGGCAACGAGTGACACAAAAAAGTTGATACTCACTCTCATCAGCGCTCTGTAGCTTCAGCTTCCTCGGCGGATTATTCGCATTCGGCACTATGGTGCTCTTGACCAGATTCCTGAAGCGGCCGATCGTGGGGTCGATGTCCTCGGGGTTGATGATGTCCACCTCCTCGTTGAAGGAGACGTTTCGGCGCTGTTTTTTTAGCACGCCGCCGGCTGGCGTCGATGCCGAGCGTTTGGTGCCCGTTGGTGGCTGGGAATATTAATAAAATAGTGCTATAATAGCATTTTTTCTACTCGTCGACTGTAATGGTTGAATTAAGATTTCATTAAGAGATCATTTTGTTAGAGGCGTTTCAATCGTCGAGTGCGAGCGTCAGACTTAACTCTCATTTCTGACCTTTGTGTTGCTTAAATACCATGAGTCATATATAGACATTTGATCCTCAGGAAAATCAAGATCGTTTGACATTATTTACAAAAAACTGTAAAGTAGCCAATTGCGTACTTTTCATGTATGGGCTCACAATCAACTAAAAAAAAAATGTCTATACGCTGTAGTCAACAATTAAAAAAATACCAAACACGTGCCGCCGCGCTCCCATAGAAAAAGCTAAACGGGCGCGGGGCGGGAGTCGCGCGTTTATACTATTAAATATGAATATTAAAATATTAAATATTATAGGACATTATTACACAAATTGACTAAGTCCCCCAGTAAGCTCAATAAGGCTTGTGTTGAGGGTACTTAGACAACGATATATATATAATATATAAATATTTATAAATACTTAAATACATAGAAAACACCCATGACTCAGGCACAAATATCCATGCTCATCACACGAATAAATGCCCTTACCAGGATTTGAACCCGGGACCATCGGCGTCGTAAGCAGGGTCACTACCCACTAGGCCAGAGCGGTCGTCAAACAATTTTCATTAATTATTTAGGTTTAGGTTTTATAGTAAAAAAAGTATTATTTTAGGTGACTCGTAGAAAAAGTATTGTATACAATAGTGATATAAATCAAGCTTTTCAATCTCTTACCTTACTTAGGCAACTCAGCAAGCTTCGTTGCCTAAACATAGTACTCGACTGAAAAGCTATCTGTTATATCACAATTGTATACAATACTATTGTCCAACAGGTACATAGTAAGGTGTCTTAAAATTCAAATAAAAAAAATGGTGCAGGTACCATTTGTCCCCGCCGGGCACAGATGGACATAGGCGCTGCATTTCATTATTTTCATTTTATTTAACCTTTTGAACGCCACGCCTATCGTACGCGGCGCGTAATCGTGAACCTTGTCAGTACGCATGAAGGTTGATATTGGGCTGTAGCCGCGCGCGTCATATGACGTCTTTGGCGGTCAAAAGGTTGCCTAACTAGTTACTAAGTAAAATGGTATTATTATGTTACCTAATAGTCTAGAATAGAATAAAAACATATTATTGTGTGCCCTTACAGGGTGTCATGATCTGACTTTATATAAATGTAACACCTATGTACATGTCAATACAGTATTGAATAAATTGAAATTTAAATTATTCTCACATGTCCCCGGCTTCTGTATGGCGGCGGTCACGTGGGGCGGGGACAAGTTGGAATATACCGAATTCGAAAAAGCCGTCGTCACGTAGGGTGTCGGCCCAGCCGAGCCGAGCGACGTGTTTTTCGCTCTAATTGCTACGCAACATTTTTTTCTATCGGATTTTGCCGATCCCACGTCGATAGGTGTGAGGAGACGACGGACTGTATTATATTACCTTCATGACGTCGCTGCCGTCGTCCGTGGAGATACCCAGCATGGAGATCCGCCGGTTGTGAGCCGTGTTGAATTCCGTTAAATTCTGGAAAACACATGGTAAGTGAGAACGTTATGGACGGTCACGTCTGAAAATATCGATACGGACAAAGTGCCAAAAATATGTATACACTACCCTAATACATACACCATAAGGTCGTGTATATATATTTTTGACACTTCGATCGTGTCGATGTTTTCAGACGTGACTGTACTAACGGTAAGTCTTAAATTTTTAGAAGTGGAAAAATTACTGCCTACTAATAGTCTTAACTGACCAATAATAAGGCAATAAATAAATAAATATTATGGGACAATCTTACACAAATCATAGCCCTACAGTAAGCTCAATAAGGCTTGTGTTGTGGGTACCTACTATAAAAATAGACGACGATATATATAATACATGGATATAGATAAATACTTAAATAAATAGAAAACATCCATAGATAACTCGGGATCAAATATTTGCGATGAGCTAACGCATAAATGTCCTTACCAGGATTTGAACCCGGGACCTCCTACTTCATAGGCATAATCAACAAAGACTAGTAATTTATAACTAGTGGCTCTGTGAGCTGTAGACCTCGCGTTAATCTTTAAAAATGTAAAAGTGAAAAATACTGTGAACTCACAATGGTCTTAACGCTATATATGCTATTGGCCAAATTCCGCTTAAAAAAACGGGATTGACAAAAAAAAATTTAGTCTTAGAATCTGGTCTCAAATTTTCACGAGAATCGGTTAAGAATTACGACCTGTAGAGGACATCATCCGGACATACGAAAGCAAAACGCCAGAGTTAAAACTGAAATCTTCGCTAACGCTATGCTCAATAATTTCTCACTAATCAACAACCATGTAAAGCGGTAGTGTAACTTACATCTAGTTCGGTCTGCGTCTCGGGCAAGCCGAGCAGCGCGCCCTCCGTCTCGGTGTTGGGCAGCTCCTCCATGATGCCGCGCGCGTTGCCCATCGGCCGCTCTCTGCCGACATCACACCAACCATTATATTGCGTCATTACCTATGAAATTGGCGTTTTTGTTCATAAGTATTAGTCATGTCATAGTTTATTTATTTTAATAGTAACTGCGAAGTATTTCTTAATTTCATTAGTGCGCTACATAATAACGATTTTACATAAAATTATTTGCTACTTTTATTGTTTTATGTATTCAGAATACCGCCCTGAAAACAGCTCTTTTCATGTGCTGCCGGCTCGAGTATTTAAATGACTTATATTTTTCTGACGGGACAGATTTAAAAAAATATATGAGATAGAAAATGTGCCTTAAAAATGTCCCAAATTACTGGCAAAAATTTGTTTGGTTTGAAAATGCCATCACAAAATAATCCGCAAAATTCATTGTATGAAAAATCGAATTTCGTTAAAGTTCTCCATACAAAACGCCAATTTCATAGGTGACCTGGTGAATGACCTAATATTGTATTGAATAATTAATTACTTTAATTTAAAGTAAGTATACTAACAAATTTGTACAAGTCAGAAATATATTTTTTTTTCATTTATTAACCTCTTTAACGGCAACAACACATGCGTCGTCACTAGTCGAGGCCAAAGCGCCATCAGTGTTATGTGAAGTTTTTGTTTATGACGTAGGTAAAGCATTCAAAGGGTTAAAGCACCTGTCTAACTACCAATGATCAGCGTGAAAATAGTAGTAATATGCAAGTTTATTCTTTGCGACTACACTATTAGGCGGGTCCACACACAGCGAGCATACGCACGAGGCATTTTCCTCGCGCACAAACCGGCCAGTGTAAACGTGCCTCGGCCGAGGCGACACGCTCGCGCGAGGAATACGCGTGCGCCGCCTTGATGCGTAATATGCTCGCTCTGTGTGGACCTGCCTATTGAGGCATTTCACAAAAGGGTCTACTTTGTACAGATGTGGCACATAAGGCAGCTACCTTAAAAACCTGCAGAAATCTATATTACATACCATTAAATTTAAAGCTGTTACTTTAAATCCAATTTCATACATAGAATCACTAAAAACATCCTTGGTTTCCTTATGTAGATAATATTGTGTCCACACTGTGTCCACGAAATTGTCGATCCTCAATATTTTGATAACAATAAAGTACTGACAGTTGTGACAGAAGTCAGAAATACATAAGAATGCCAAAAACGGTTGCATTCAAAATTTTATATAGTAAAACCTTGCACCATTCTCTTTTAACTTTTTGTCTGTGTGTAACAAGGACCCTGACCAAAGTTTTAGTCATATTTTTTCTTAGAACGATTTTTTTTCTCACGTCGGTGGCAAACAAGCATACGGCCTGCCTGATGGTAAGCAGTCTCCGTAGCCTATGTACACCTGCAACTCCAGATTTTTTCTGCTGTATACAACACAACTAAGGTTTGCCCACACTATTTGAACACCAAACACATGTCCGTTTAACATAGTAGGTCCTCTGTACACCAATCACATGTCAGATTAACATATCTGTCCACCTACCAATCGGTTTCACTGTTAAGTCCCATTTAGAAAGTTCAAGAACTTGCATGCGATTTTCATTACATTGCAGTATTTGGTTGATCGACTGAAATGTAGCTACTCTTTAGCAATGTAGCAGTGTATGTGTGTATATTGATATTAGAGAAAAGACCAAATTTACAGATATTTTACATCAAATTAAAATGGAAATGGATGGGACATATGATGTGTTCCATGGATGGGACATGCGTTCCAAAGAAGGAAAGCGGAGCAAAGAAATTATAAACTAGTACCCTAGAGAATATAGTTGCAAGGTCCACAGTTCTGCAGGTGGGAAGACGAAATAACACTAACAGCGGGACCGTTTTGGAGAAGAGCGGATACGGACAGGAACCACTGGAGAGATTTACAGGAGGCCTTTGCCAGGAGGTAAACTGAGTTGCGAGATATAATGTAAAAAATAACTCTACCCTATCTTAGTAATAAAGGCTATTTTGTTTATTTATATGTGTGTATACATATGCAAGTTCTTGACCTGTCTAAATGGGGCTTTACACAGTACATTAGCAAGTCTAGTACCCTTTCAGATTTAATTTTGTGCTACATAGAACTCATCATTATATTCGTTTTTGGTGGTATGTTTATAATTACCTTATAATATAGTTTCTTGTGGAAGCCCCGAAATGGAAATTAGAGTCTATGGGCAGCTGTGTAGGCTTGTGGGCCTCCAAACGCATCTTACCAATATAAGTACCATGAGCTGGAAATTTAAACAATATATTAATATCAAAAATACCACTGAAATACCTTATAAAAGTAGCATCATCATGTACATTGAGCTGCGAAATTGCATGGAGTAATTATAAATGTATTCATTGATAAAGTCACCATGCACTTTTGCAGCTGATGTATTTCCATATAAAAAAAATAAGGTCGTGATAGCCACTCTGTAGTTGTGTGAAGACACAACCACATAATGTAAGCAAACAGGTTCTCTTGAGTTCTTCGGAGCCCTTTTAAAAAAACCCTGAAATAGCCCAATATTTTGATTTATTAAGAATCATGTAGGTATTTGGCAACTTTGTACATATTATAACAGGGGTTCCCAATCTTTTTCAACATGCGGCGCAGTTACAAGTTTAGTATTTTGCAACGGCGCCCTTGTAAATTTAAAATCACGGTCGAAAAAGAGTGACACGACGCTATATTATTTACCGATGCGAGCGCTCAAATAGGTACCCGCGAATATTTGTGGTTTCGGATAATGATAGACCTCACGGCGCCCCTCTTTACTTTCTACGGCGCACCAGGGCGCCGCGGCGCACACTTTGGGAACCCCTGTATTATAATATTATCCCATAAAAAAATTAAATTACTTTTTATACTTTGTATCTTTAGGTATTTAAATAAAAGTAAACAAACGATTTGTACATTTTCCGGTAGTTACAACATTTATAGGTTAACAAACTAAATCGAAAACCCCCTGGATCTGTCACTGAACAACCTGACTTTAACCTACATCATAATCTAATGAATATATTAATGTTTTCATCTACCCTCAACTGTCTTATAGAGCCATTTGAGGGTAGATTTTGTTTACTTTTATTTAAATACCTAAAAATACAGAGTATAGTGTGTTGGCATGAGCTAAACTTATGAGATAAACTTATCAAATAAACAAATAAATAAACTTAAACTGATTAAATCTACAAATAATACTAATGTAAGTGCAAGTGGGTTAATTCAATCATGCTCGCTAGTATTTCATAATACTTGTAAGTGTGATGAATTTATTTTTCCTTTTTTATACTTTTTAATATATACTTTTATTATTATTTAATTGTAATAGTATGCTTTGTATTTTCATTTCAATGTTCATTTATTTATAAATTTTATGCTGACATTGTTTCTTTTTTTATCTGTGTATTTTTTTTTTATAATAATTCAATGCCTTAGATATGAGTAACATAATGGTCTCATGTAAATGTTCAGGTGTGACACTGTAAGTTTATATTGAAATGAATAAATGAAATGAAATCCAATTGAAAAGTAATCATTTTTAGTGTTTGCATAGAACATTGTACAGTTATAGTAATAGTGTAGTTAAATTACATTCCTAAGTCATCTGGTTTCACTAATATGCCTTAATTTGATAATGATAGATCATTAGCACTAAACACATTACATTATAATAACAGTACTTACTACTTCCCAAATCAACTAAAAAAGCTCTATTTAAGTCTTTGTGATATACAAATGCCGCATGCACTCTGGAGCAACTGGCGTGGTCAATACAGAAATCATTCATCTGCGGGTTCCGGCCAAATAAGTAACATTTCTTCTCATCTAACATTAGTTTCTGTATTAGTTTGTCGCCTTTCAACACGTCCAAATGCAGGCCAGTGGGTGGTTTGCCAGCCCTGTAATAAAAAGATAACAACTCTAATTTTAAAACATCAACAACCCTTAAATTTTATAGGTGGAGGTTTATTTAATTGTTTGCATTCGCGCTGCAATTGATCTTAGGAAATCTCATGAATATAAGGCTAATTATGTATGAATAAATATATTCATTAGTTTAAATTAAATACTGATTTAATTACAACCAATGATGCATGTTATTCACGCGACTGTTCTGGCGGGTTAGATTGACATGCAATTTATAGATATTTACCAGCTGGGGACCTCATAATGGTTCGCCATGATTTTATAATAGTATTATCTTATTATAAACCAGCAATTAAGACACACAATTCCATAATAATAAACTTAATCACAAAAATATAGCCACTAATCGCCGATGCAAGGAGCCGCCAATTTGACAGCTTGAAGTAGTGTTGCCATGTGCAAGGTAAACGATAAATAAAGTCTGTCAAGCCATTTCTGTTAGTAGAAAAAATGTAGGCGCGAAGGGTTATCGTGCCATAGAAAAATTGTATTTCGCGCCTTTTTTTACTGACAATGTATTTTGACTGGATATAATTTCAATTTCTGTTTATGTTGTTACACATCTTTGTATTTCTTTGGCACCATGGACGCCAATTATCGAGCTGTACATTCTTGGGTTGAACATTATTTGGCATAGTTTGTGGTGGCTTCCAAGCATATATGTCAATGTCAAAAGAATTGTCCGCCATGCCCGTCGTGGGCGCCGTGTCACTGTTTTGTTTTTCGGTTTACTAAAACTAAATTAAGAAATAACCATCCATATTTAATAATTAATCATGGTGTCCAGTGAAGAAGAAGTAGAAGCAAAACCAGCCGATACAGTAGAATGGGACGTAGACATGGAAAATCAGTTATTTTACGCCATGGCCAACCATAAACCGGTCGGCATCAACAAACATTTTCAGATGGCTTGTATTTGGGAAAAACTATCAAATTCAATAACTAAAGAGATCTCCACGCAAGATATTTGGAAGCACTTAGAGTCTCTTTACGATATATCGATGCTAGATGACACGGAACCGATTCCTTTTCCAAATCATGAGGTGCCATTTTGTTTGCCCGAAAGCGAGTTTGGCACGCTTATGAAGCAAAAATCTAAGGATGGTCCGTTATCTGACGACGCGGAAGGTAATAACCTAGATTTTAAGCATACATTTAACCTGCAAAGCTTTAGTATTTTATTATAAACTTACCCTTTAATTTAAATTGGTTTAGCAACTCGCCTAGAAGACCGAAGCCCCTCTCCAAAAGTCTCTACCCCTAGAAGCAGTTCGCGGGGCACTGCCTCTAAAGATAGTACTCCAAAAGGTAGCAATCATTTTGTTTTTAGTCATGCCATTGAAGGTTCACCATTGATATTCATTTGATGTTGGTAGAAGGTATTTAGGCCAGGTATTGAGGGGTCATTTTATGTTTATTTCGAGTTGATCCGTACACTGGTTCTTAGTCTACCAGCTGTCACAGGTGCACAAAGCGGGCGCACACACGCTGGTGCCATTGTAGGTTAAATCCATTGCATGCGTCCGTGCCAGTGAGTGTTGCTCATAATATTTTTTTGCTAAACCCGCTCAGTGCCACCGCACCAGCTAACGGATGCCCTTAAGTTTCTATCAGATTCAACATTATCATTGATTGATGGTTAATATATATTTTTTTAATTTTGTTAAAATTTATGTCAAGGCCTTAATTTTATTTGGTAAAACCAGATGTTAAACTATGTTGAAACTCATGGAATAACTTATAAAGCGGAATATTTTTTATATAATTTGTGTTTTCTGTTATAAGCATTAATCCCTAATGGTATGTATGTACTTATGATAAGTTTATTTCAATATCTGTATGAATGGCTCTAATTTAAAATGGTAATCCTGCATTTGATATGTTGTTAGGTACACTTAACAATGAAGCAAAAAAAAGATAAATACTTAAGTTACTGGATGTAAATTATTAGGTGATGCAAGATATAGGTACACAATCATACTCATTGCTATGATCAAACTGATTAATTAAACTGATCTCTTTGGAGTTCCGTTGTCAACTAGAAACCCTCATAGTTTCACCATGTCTGTCTGTCTACCAGAAAGTTGCAATTTGGCATAAATATTTTTGAAGTGAAAACTTCTTTAGTGGCGCTGTGCACTTTTTGTGATGGGGAAAAAATGTTAAACTCGCGACAGGTCACGTGACCGACAAATTTGCAGATTGAAAAACTGTTACAATGTCATTGAAGCCAGTAGACTGCTGCGGCGTAGGAGATGAAGTATCTCCCTCTCTTTCTACCACGTGGTGAAAATGTATGCATAAATGATAGTACTGTTAATTAAAGCAATTTGTGCAAAATTATTCCCTAACCATTCTTAAATATAAAAAACTGGTCAAGTGCGAGTTTGTTTACCTCGCACACCGAGGGTTCCCTACATACTTTCAATTTTCTCAAGAAAGACTTGACCAGAAGTATACTATTAGTATAATTGTGTACAGTGCCATCTATGGACGAATTGGCAAACTAATTTGTGCGATCTGTATTTTTGTTGGTTTTCCAGGGATAATTCCTTATCAAATTAACCGATTTCAATCATTTTTATTTTATTTGAAAGATGGTGCCTTTAGTGTAATCTCATAGGAATTTCAACTATAATAAACACTCGCAAATGGGATTAATTTGCAAATTAAATTACAAAATGTTTTTCGTTAATTAAAAAAAAAAGTTCTCAAGATAGAGGTCTGATTTTATTTTTCCTGTAATCTTTATGATAATGTTATTATTATGTAAAAATTTCATAATTTTTCATTCGTAAACTTCGGAGATTAGGGTGGGGGATACAATTAAATGGAAATTTGGGGGGGGAGGAATGTTCAATTTGAGCTTTTTCAAATGATACCCCACTTGACCTAATAACTAGACTTTGAAATTTTGCCCCCTCTTTATACATATTGGGAATTTTCCATAATTAATATAAATAAAGCATTCAGCCAGCTTAAACCTGTGTGGAACTCATCTACCCTGACGAGAAGAACTAAAGTGATGATTTTCAATTCCAATGTAAAGGCCGTGTTACTTGTACGGGTGCGAAACCTGGTTTGTCCGCAAAGACCTAATGACAAAACTCCAATTGTTTGTGAACAAATGCTTAAGGCAAATTCCTCACATCTTTTTTTTTTTTTAATTTATTTTGAAACAAACAGTCTTATAAAACATATAAGTAAATAAGCTACAGCTAGAATTTCTTATGATATAGACCTATAGCTACCTATATGTAAAACATTTTATAATAAACTTAATTGCTATCCGAGTATAATAACTATAAAAGATAACAAATAATGTGATAGCTAAACTTAAATATAATAAAAATCTTTTGGCCTAACTGGATCACAACCGCTCACTTATGGAGAATAACCGGACAAGCACCCGTACATAAGGAGATCCAACGCGCAAATGGCATTGGATTGGGCATATCCTCAGGAAGCCTGACACTCACCTATCCAAGGTGGCCCTGACCTGGAAGATGCCCGGAAAACGGAAACATGGTTGCCCTAAATCTACTTGGCGCCGTTCCGTGGAGCAAGAGTTGGGTCTATTGGGGATGGGGTGGGAGGAGGTTACCCAAGCTGCCCAGGACCGGAGTCAGTGGAAGAAAATGGTTCGAGCCCTACACCCCAGCAGGGGGTAACAGGATCAAAAAGAAAGAAGAATACAAATAAAATAAAAAAATTACACTTCCAATATGTTTGGGTTAGCGTTATTCATTACTATTCCAAATTTCAAATCGATAGCTTAAGTACTTCTCGAGATATTTAGCAATGTGACAGACGGACGGAGTCGCACCATAAGGGTTCCTTTTGTACCTCTTTGGTACGGAACCCTAAAAATGCACAATGTTAATATTCACGTTTTAACCTCTGCCACACTCCCGGAGTGCAACCCATTGTTTTTTTTTGCAATTTCAGCATAGCTCACATGACAAAAGTTGGTCACAGTAATGAGTAATTGCAAATGTATATCTTGTGTGACCTAAAAATTACAGCCTATATTCACGAAATCCTAAAAATTAATAGCAAAGCTACAATGACAAAAAATAGAGACGTAAAATAATGTTCTCATTTAACACCTAGTCGTTTAAATGAATAATAAATGATGTTTGTAAAATGTTCGTTAGTTTAGGCTGTGTTTTCACCAGAGATGTTCAAGGATGCATAGTGAGGGATGTGTTTGTTAAGAGCCAATAGAATATTGTCCACTAGAGCTATGCTAAGTGAGGATAGGTAAAATGATGTGATTTTCACACTTTCAGTGCCAAGCGCCCCATTTCCAATACGAAATGAACACACTTAGCGTGTTCTTGGCAGTGAATGTGTTATTGGTTCTTAACAAACACATCCTTTGCTACGCAACCTTGCTTATCTCTGGTGGAAACACCGCCTTATAACAGCACATCTTTTGTACAGTACAGATCATTTTGAGGTCATGTTTGTGTAGCTCTTTTTGCTAACAATAGCCGGGTCCACACAGATCGAGCTTACGCACGAGGCTATCTCCTCGCGCACAAAATGGCCAGTGTAGACTTGCCTCGGCCGAGGCGGCGCACTCGTGCGAGGAAAACGCACGCACCGCCTCGGCCGAGGCACGTCGTTTTGTGCGCGAGCAGATTGCCTCGCGCGTATGCTCGCTCTGTGTGGACCCGGCTATTTAAGAATCACCAACAGTTGCATATCTGTAGTTTTGTTATTGTTTTTTGAGTTTCTAATAAGTCTGGCTGGGGTTCAATGTTGCATGGAATGGAAAAAGCATGGCTGGACTGAACGGAGTTTGGATGGTGCAGGATATGCATGATGTTATTTAGAAAGTGATTTGTATTAGGTATGTGGTGAGTGGGTCGATATTATTGTCAATATTCAGACCGGTTTGGCCTAGTGGGTAGTGACCCTGCCTACGAAGCTGATGGTCCCGGGTTCAAATCCTGGTAAGGGCATTTATTCGTGTGATGAGCATGGATATTTGTTCCGGAGTCATGGGTGTTTTCTATGTATTTATTAATATTTATATATTATATATATCGTCGTCTAAGTACCCTCAACACAAGCCTTATTGAGCTTACTGTGGGACTTAATCAATTTGTGTAGTACTGTCCTATAATATTTATAATAATAATGACAGGGGCAAATCAATATTGAAGAAAACAACATGTAATGTAGTAGGCTATAATGACAGTTTTTCATGTTTAAGATTAAAGTGGACGACCCGTGCAGAATCGCCTTTTCACACAAACATACATCCTCATTTTTCCTCTCTGGATTTTAATATTATTGAAAATATTTTGACACAATTTGTTGTATATCGACAATAGCTATGCCCCTATGTGTGATTTTTTTTTATAATTTTTAATTATTATAAATGTTAGCAGCATTTAAAATATTTTACGAAATTTGTTTTTTGCTCGTAATTTTTACAAAAATCGAAAAACGTCAAACGTAGGAGCATAGCTATGGTTAATATATATCAAATTGTGTAAAAATATTTTCCATAATGTCAACAGGCCGGTCCACACAGACCGAGCATACACGCGAGGCAATTTCCTCGCGCTCAAAACGGCCAGTATAGACGTGCCACGGTGTGGCGGCGCGCGCGTTTTCCTCGCCCGAGTGCGCGGCCTCGGCCGAGGCACGTCTACACTGTCCGTTTTGTGCGCGAGGAGATTGCCTCCCGCGTATGCTCGCTGTGTGTGGACCCGCCTAGTATCCAGCGAGTAAAATGAGGACTCTGTTTGTATGGAATAGCGGCCGTCCCCTTTCCTCTTAATTGTCTCTGATAAATATAAATGTTTTAATCTAAAAAAGGGGGTTTGTAATTACTTGTTTGAAGTCTCATTTTTGTGTTAGTGTAATATGTAACATTTGAAATTAGTTTGATATAAATGGGTAAAGACGAATAATGAAAGCCGCGCGAAATTGAATTTAAATATCTTAAAAGCTCATCTCATTTGATTTTATTTATTAAGACATACAAAATAATTGTGTTGTTTTTATAGGCTGAATATTCAAAGATTTGTACATTTTGAAATAATAAAAAAAAAACTGAAAGCTAACAGGGTTGAATTCAAATCTTTGAATATTTACTTCTGATAAATGACCTTTATGAACTTTATTGATGTTCCTTCTTTATTTCATCATATAGTGCATTAAATTTTTTCCATAAAAATACACATTAATAAGAACAATAAATAGTTAATGAATGTTATGTATACAGTGGTGCCGGCAGGCCGCAAAGACAGTGCGTCAGCGCAGCCCAAGTCACGCAAAGAGAGCGGCAGTTCGCACGCCTCCACGGACACTCCCAGCATCAAATCCGAGAAGGACTATGGTGAGTTTTATGACAACCATAGAGTTAGAAATGTAAAAGTTCTATAGCTTAAGAAAAATCATGGACTCGGGTATGTCCTTAAACTACGTCCAAAAGAGAGTCATGGAAACTGTGAATGACATCTCGCGTAGTGGCGGTAGGGCACAGCATAGCGGATGTCATTCCAGATCTAGAGCAGAGCCCAACTGGGGAAGTACCTCCATCTTACAGAAAACCGCAGCCAAATAACATTAGCTAACATAGTGTTGTGTTCCTGCCGGTGAGTAAGGTTGCCACAGCTCAACGAGGGTGCGTGGTGAGGATCGGCAACGCGTATGTAAGTCCTCTGGAGTTGCAGGCGTCCATAGTCTACGGTAACCGCTTACCACCAGGCGGGCAAATAACTTAGTTGGTAGTGTTGGAACCAATTTATTGTAATGCGGGCATTGAGTCTCTTTGACCTTTGAACGCTTAGCTTATAAGTGTTTTTTTCTTTTCTTGTTAGATCGAAGAAGAGACTCACGAGACTCCAATGCTTCGGGTCCCCGAGATAGCTCTTCTGGCAGAAAATCTACGTCACATAAGGAGAGAGCTCCGAAGAATAAAGGTTAGTCAAATTATAAACAAAACACTTCTTGAGAAGCGTAAGTAGGTACTGTCTTACCGTTATTTTACAGATGGCGCCAACATAGGTTTTCCTGTTAATCCCTAGAATTGTGTCGAATCCTTGTTTTTTTTTTGGAATTTGATGGCCTGGATTAGTATCACACACAGTACAGGCTAGTGCCTTTTAAGCCAAATCTCATAGAACAAAGGTAGATACCGGAAAAACCTATGCCATCAGTCATGATTATGACGACCGGTTTGGCCTAGTGACCCTGCCTACGAAGCCGATGGTCCCGGGTTCAAATCCTGGTAAGGGCATTTATTCGTGTGATGAGCATGGATATTTGTTCCTGAGTTATGGGTGCTTTCTATGTATTGAAGTATTTATAAATATTTATATATTATATATATCGTTGTCTAAGTACCCTCAACACAAGCCTTATTGAGCTTACTGTGGGACTTAGTCAATTTGTGTAATAATGTCCTATAATATTTATTTATTTCTTAGTGTTATTACCTACAGTACATTTTGGGTTGATAATATTTAACAGTTTCTGACAGTATAGGTATACATTGACTGACAGGTTTCTACTTAACTAGGCGGGTCCACACAGAGCGAGCAGCTTCGCGAGGAAAATCCTCGCGCGGCAAACGCCCGGCCTCGCGCGGTCGCGTGCTCATGTAACTTTTGCCTCAGCATGTTAGCCTCAGCAGAGCCCAATTTGCTTGGCAAGATGGCGTCACTCAGTCAGCTGTTCAAATTGGCGCCGCACGTAATGACTGTAGTGGCTTGCGTTTCTTTTATTTTGCTATTTAAGGCAATTTAAGGGAAAATGAGGAAGAAACGAAGAACACGACATTTTGCGACACTCATTATTATTATTTTTTTCCAATGTTTTGACAACAGCACCATAAACAAACACGTCTACACTGGCGCGCGGCAAACTTCTGAGGCGCCTTTGAGCATGCCAAAAAACCGACACCGAGCGGTTCGGCCAAGGTCTCATTCGGGCGTGGCACACGCGCGCGCCGCCTCGGCCGAGGCACGTCTACACTTGCCGTTTTGTGCGCGAGGCAATTGCCTCGCGAGTATGCTCTCTTTGTGTGGACCCGCCTACTGACTGCCCGCAATTTGCGAACTTCAGTCTTCGAGGTAGAGGTAGGCCCTCTGGGCCGAGACAGTGAGTTCCACGTGTCCTTTATTTCGGAGGATTCTGTAGTAATAGTTGATGTTGCAGGCTGGGACTCGCCGCTAGCGGATGAGGAGGGCGGGCGGCGCGGGCGGCGGCGCACGCACGCCGCCACGCCGCCCGCCGGGCCCGCCGCCAAGCGCCGCCGCGTGTGAACCCGGGGACACGCCGCCCGCCGGGCCCGCCGCCAAGCGCCGCCGCGTGTGAACCCGGGGACACGCCGCCCGCCGGGCCCGCCGCCAAGCGCCGCCGCGTGTGAACCCGGGGACACGCCGCCCGCCGGGCCCGCCGCCAAGCGCCGCCGCGTGTGAACCCGGGGACACGCCGCCCGCCGGGCCCGCCGCCAAGCGCCGCCGCGTGTGAACCCGGGGACACGCCGCCCGCCGGGCCCGCCGCCAAGCGCCGCCGCGTGTGAACCCGGGGACACGCCGCCCGCCGGGCCCGCCGCCAAGCGCCGCCGCGTGTGAACCCGGGGACACGCCGCCCGCCGGGCCCGCCGCCAAGCGCCGCCGCGTGTGAACCCGGGGACACGCCGCCCGCCGGGCCCGCCGCCAAGCGCCGCCGCGTGTGAACCCGGGGACACGCCGCCCGCCGGGCCCGCCGCCAAGCGCCGCCGCGTGTGAACCCGGGGACACGCCGCCCGCCGGGCCCGCCGCCAAGCGCCGCCGCGTGTGAACCCGGGGACACGCCGCCCGCCGGGCCCGCCGCCAAGCGCCGCCGCGTGTGAACCCGGGGACACGCCGCCCGCCGGGCCCGCCGCCAAGCGCCGCCGCGTGTGAACCCGGGGACACGCCGCCCGCCGGGCCCGCCGCCAAGCGCCGCCGCGTGTGAACCCGGGGACACGCCGCCCGCCGGGCCCGCCGCCAAGCGCCGCCGCGTGTGAACCCGGGGACACGCCGCCCGCCGGGCCCGCCGCCAAGCGCCGCCGCGTGTGAACCCGGATTTGTTCCACCAGGACACGTGGTACAGGTTGACAGGCTAAGACGGTCGGTGTGCACTGTGCGAGCGGGACAGCATTATAATTATGCACGTGCGATAGCAATACCAACAGGCCGGTCTATGTACGAAACTCTTCGTGCTGAGGCCTTATTTTATAAGTACTTATTTAAGTCACTTCTTTAATTTTTTAAGAAAAATTTCCTCGAATGGGACCCAAGAAGGCAATACGAGGTCTAAATAACTACGACTTGTATTTTTTATTATATATTTTACCAACGAGTACATAAGAAAATTATGTTCAAAATAAATCCAAGTTTTGATAAATAAATAAAGCCTAGAGTTAAGTAGCAGTATTATTGCAGTGTATTATTTACTAATTCTTCAAAACATGATTACTTTAGTACTACAGTACCTACCGTTAAATAACCTAAGTAGGCTTTTTTAGCAGGCCTGAGCTTGTGGTACAGACGTGTGACTATTTTTTTAATGAAACGAGTTTTTTTTTAACCTGACTACACAGTTTGGTCGACATAGAAACGAGGAGATTTATACTACAAGACTGCTTCAAGATGATTGGATAGGTGACTGGCGAATGCTACACGCTCGATCTCCAGGATCACCATATGTATAGAGCGTAAAGTGTAGTTATAGTAGAGATTGACTGCTCAAAAGTGGATTTATACTACGGTGGCAAACAAGCATACGGCCCGCCTGATGGTTAGAGACAGTCCTAGGCCAAACTATATTTCTACCGTCTAAAAAGAGGAGCCTAGTGGTAGCATTAAATTAAAACTTCATTTTGACCAAAAAAGATCAAACATACTATTTTTACTTTGGTAACCCTGAACTTAAATAATGCGCATCTGTACCATGCTGTTTGTGAAAAAGGTCGAAATGTCAGTCACTTGTGTCACTTCACTTGTGACACTTGTCATGATTGACATGTGAAAAAAATAAATAGATAAAATGAACGAGTAGGGAGCTATTTAATAAGAAAATACTTAAACTTATTCATTGGAGCTGTTGATTAGTGCAAAACAATGGCTTTGCCGACTGCCCAACCAGCGGAGGTTCTAAGAGCGTGGCAGAAAGACGACCATTATGAGAAACAACTTGCGGGATCGTTGGCTAGGCTTATGCCTTCAAATCATGCGTCTAAAGCCATTCCCATATCTGCCCTCCTTTATAAATCGTTTACTACGCTAAATGACTTGCAGACTCTCGGCGAAGAATACTCCGGAATCGTTCAAGTGGATGAAACTTACCTTAAACTCCCAACATTCGGCAATAGACTTCTCAGCATCTTGTTATCAGCCTTTGGTGAAAATTTGACAAGAAGGGTCCTTCGTTACGCCGAAGATGCCGTTGAACAAAATGCTACGTTAAAACCTGCGGTCCAGAACTCGCTTGTAGTGTTCCTTAAGGCTGTGGCGAATATGTTGCCTCAGTTTGAGAGCATACACAGAGCTCTGTGTTATATTAGCGGTGGGCCGATACAACTCGGGAAGACCGCTTCAGGGATTGATTATGTGCAAGTTAGACCGGCTGCTGCAGCGTACTATGCTCATTTAAGGTTATTAGGTATGGTAACTCTGCTGCATGCTTTCGTTTCTTGCGGTCAGAGCATTTATCAGGCTAAGAGACACATGGATCAAATGCGAGAGTTTCCTAATGAAGTTGATAGTAATAAATCATGTGTAGCATGCTTGGAAGAGATAGTTCAGCCGTGTGTGTTGCCGTGCGGACATATTTTTTGTATGCAGTGCAGTTATGGTGCATTGGAGACATGTGCATTATGCCGCACACCATTTTTGAAGAATAGTGTTGTGCCTCTTATGAACTATTCTCCATGACATTGTAAATGTTTTTATTAGAACTTGTATTGTATAACCAAAGGTAAAGCAAGGGCAAATAGTGCATAAGTTATATTAAGTAGTCCGTTTTGTGAATATTGTAAATAAAAGGGTTTATTTTTATACTAATATTGATTGGGTACTTTGTAAATAAAGGTACAATTCTTATAAGTATAACATAGTTTCATTCTAACAAGTCATTCACAAAGATGTGTGTCTTGACTCGTAACATCATGTTATTAAAGGTTAGATTTGACAAATCTGCGTGTCATCGTGGATCACACAAAATATACAAATAAATATAAATATATATGGTGGGAAGAAGTTGACTAATATACATATTGTAACACACCTTAGTGACCTTAGAAACTAGAATGTTTTCCTATATATATTTAGCCACTTTGGCTATCTATCACTATCTATTTGATTTGTTATTACATCTACATGATTGTCGGGCACTTTGTAGGGAGGCTGAATGGCTTTCCTAAAAAGTGCCCCGAGACCTTGTAGATGATTAAGCACTTTACCGGGATGTAAACGCTATTGTATGTTAGAGTATCTTAAGATAATTATTTTAAATGTTGAAATATGTTCTTTTACCACCATTGAAGCAAACTAGCATGAAGGACTTCACTGTCCCAGTTCAATAAATATTTTATTTATTTCTCGGACAGGCTTGCCTAATAGGATATTAAGATACAAGTGCGAGAAGTAGGAAATTAGCTTTTCAGATGTGTATTGTACAACGTTTTACAGTACATGTGGCCCTTTAAATTTTCATGCTATTTTATAGTGCTAGTTACCGCACTAGGGCGGTAAAATACACCATATGTACAGTCAAGTCTGAAAATATCGATACGAAAATAGTGCCAAAAATATGTATACACGACCTTACTGCCCATATATTAAGGTAGTGTTAACATATTTTTGGCACTTTGTCCGTATCGATATTTTCAAACGTGACCGTAACGTACTACTGTAATAGTTGTTTTACAAGGGGGCAAAGTTGTTATTTAACTGCTCATGTTAATATTGATACCCGAGCAAGTGAAAGATTCAAAAATGGAACCATGAGCGTAGCGAGTTGTTCGAGAAGTGGAATCTTGAGTGGAGTTGCGAGGGTTAAACAAACTTTGCCTCCGAGGGTAACAATTTTTTTCACCAGACTAACGCGAGGAAAATACTAACTAATGAAATACCAAAAAATCCAGCTAACATAAGAAAACAACTCTAAATTTGCTTTATTATTAGGTACTCTGCCCTACATGTGGATGAAATGCAACTTTCTCATTAGTTTTTGAACAATCAATCAATCAGTTGATGTGGTGAAAAAAAAAAATGTTGTTTTTTTATGAGCGGCAATATTTTTCGGTGTGATTATTTTACTTGCTTACAGCTTTTACTATGGACCGACCCCAATAACACAAAAATGGCTGGTCAGGTGTTGATATTTTCTATTGGGGACCGGTGTCGTTGACGTAACTGGCGGCTTCCTCGCACAACCTGATACGTTGCGATACAACAAGGAAATGCCGCCAGCATCCCTTGGTATATTGCCTCAAGGGCCTATTTTATATTTATGTTAGTTATAGTAATCCTCTGTATATACCTATCCATTATGTATATTGTTATTGTAAAAAAAGCATTCTGTATTATTATTGGAAAATTAAGCGACAAACCAGCGATGTGTCACCGGCGAACTTAGCGATAGCGGGGTATTTGAAGTCTGAAACGGCGCGCCCTTGAACTTTGTAGGCGTAGGTATATTCGGATGGCTGGCGTTGGCTTTAGACTCGCGAGTACCGTTGGCAAAGAAAACCTCATTTTCAGTTGTTAACATTTGGATTAATTGTCAATTTTAGAAACTTACCCACATAAGTATCTATTTGTAAATAATCAAAGTAAATAAGCAGCCAAGTAACTATTTGACCGCCACAGACGGCTGTGGACGTCATCGGAAAGTCTTGCCAACGACGGCCACAGCCGTCAGCTCAGCCAATGTCATAGGGACTTACGCGGGACACCGTAAAGTTCAATTTCGCTTAAACAATCCTTCGCCGTCTGGCATTCAAAGTGTTAACCCGATTAGGTGCGGTTAAAAACAACTTTTTTTTGTTAAAAATATGTCACTTAAAAATGTTGCAAGCATATACTGCTCGGTCTTCTCTCTTAGAATTGGTCGAAAGGCGCCTAGCTTTTCAAAGATAGCATACACCAGAGTATTAGTAAAGATCGCTGTGGCCGGGTGGTCTAGTCAGGTCAGAGAGAGATTCCGGCCTTGGACCCCGGAGAACTTGTTCACTATCTTTAGTGTATGACATCTAAGTATAGGTACTCGTAGTTCAGCAGCATACATCGCAGACATCAATTCTCATCACTTAGTAGGACTTAACAGTAATCTGCCGTCCGTACCCTCTGCAGCTTCCTCAACGGCATGTTGGTCTCAGTTATTCTAGGGGTGTCAGGGGCGTGTTGCAGACGAGTCAAGGGCGGCTGGAAATAACACCTGTGAGGGCTGGCATTGGGCTTTGTTTTTGGTGAGTTTTCGTTTGGAAATAGTTGACCCTAGCGGGTTTACTTTTAGATTCGAAATGCATGTCGTTGTTCGTGTTCTAAATAGGTCCAAAGTATAACTTTTGGGCGTGTTAGGTACACTGAGAGTAACACGACATTCATGACAATCTCGGTTGCATTTTTATCACTTTCGCACTTACATACTTGTTAGAACGTGACAGGCATGGTGACAAGTGATAACTATGTGAGCGTGCTACAGCCGCAGGAAGATAAATGATAAAAGTTATTCTCTAAAATCGTATATTGATTGAATTTGTTACGACGTGTAAACCAAAGGTGAGCCTAAACTCGACAAACGTCTAGTAAAAAATACAATTAACCCTTTGAACGCTTTATCGCATAAACTCAAACATCACTCATACGCCAAAATCCTGGGCGCAAGAAAGAATGTAAACCTTACTCGAAAGTGTGAAGGTTACTTTGACAGCGTTCGCCATAACACCTATATAGTTGTTCTTGGCACTGGGCACGACTAGTTACGACGCTTTTAGGTGTTCTTGGCGGTCAAAAGGTTAATGAAATTATGAACTTGGGATACTGAAATTACACAACATAATTTATATGATATCTATTTATTGATTTCATAATACAATAGGTAATAGTTTCGACCAAGTGATTGAAGTACGATATTTAACAGTAAATAAAATTTGTAGCAATAACAGCGTAGATACTTACAAGTAAGGTAATACTTTAATTATAAGTAGGTACTTATTACAGTTCAACGTGCAGCCCCCGTGGTTAGTGGGACCTTGTGGTCTAAGAAAATGACAGTTTCTTTAGTCCAATTAGTTAATCGAACCAACAGGAAATCAGAAGTTCACGAGGTCCGATCGGCGTCTAAGAAAATGATAGTTTCAATGGTCCGATGCGTTAATCGGTCCAATCAGAAAAAAGTTCATGTGGTCCGATCGGAAGGACAAAGGCAGTAGGACTACGTGGTCAGAGGGGTCTGTTTTATAGTCAATGAAGCAATCTGACGGATTTATTAATTCAAACCGCGTTTCATGCAAACGAATACCTTGGGAAATATTGCCTAACTTTCGGATAGTCTTAAGACTGTAATATTCCTACATAACAGGCCACAAGCCATAATCAAACACAATAATTCGTACAGTCATCATCAAGTTTAAGTTGAACCGTGTCAAGTTTACTTAACCGGTACATTTATTTAGAACTCCATTGCTCTGTTATTGTTCGGCCTATACAAATACTGTCTCTCTAAAATTAACTCTAAAGGGCTTTATTCCATAAGCGAATCTTAATAAACTCATAGAAGTTATTACTTATTCTTATATCACAGATTATTTCGGACATTTGAATATTTTGAGTAATTTTAGAAACATAAATTATATTCTGTAGTGGACTGATATTTATGAACGCACTCCTATAAAATCTAGAAGTCTGATTTACATGCTTACCGAGGCTTGGCAAGCGTCATGGACGCAGCTATGCGGTGGAATGAGATTGCAATATCGCATGCTCCCTCTAACGCATAACTGCGTCCCTGACGCTTGCCAAGCCTTGGCACGCATGTAAATCAGGCTCAAAAGTGCGTTTCCACGCGTGAGTATCGGCAGGCGCAAGCATGAAAACGGTGGTGTTTGGCTTGTCGCGCCTGAGCTTGCAGGAGCTTGGCGCGATTCGGGGCGGTGTCGGGTTTTGGACACAGATCAAAGCAAGCTTGCGGCAAGCGCTTGCGATGTATTTACACGTTGGCGCGTGTTGCATGGAATCCGAAGAACGAAAACCCCTAAGAGGAAATTGACAGATGCTTGGTCTAATCTTCTCTGCTTCATTTGTTTTTTTTTTTCACATATTTTAAATATAAATAATTATGTCAAGCGAAACAACGACGTTGACGTCTACCAGGCATGGATGTCCGGAACTATGTACAATGACGCACTTGCAAGCGTTTGTACAGACTTGGAGCTTATAGACCTTTGCCAAGTCAAGGAAAATCATCTTGGCAGCCCTCTCTCTTGCCTATCTCCTTACTACAAAGACTGATATGTTGGATATGTCGTTTTAACTGTATTTATAGTTCAAAGTTCTATTCATTAAAAATAAACACAATAACTAGTGCAACTAATTGTTTTATTAACAATAAGTGTAAAATTCTTCTTGGCGCAGCCGGTAGGATACGAACTTACGAACATTGGAACAAATTAAATGAGGTCAACAGATACAAATTCATAGTGTAATATCAATAGTCTTCTTAACTTGAGCAAAGCCATGCATTTTTCAACTAAAATATATTTTGAAAACCTACTCAAAAATTTATTCAGTATTTGTTTAGTAGAGATTGAAGCATTTCGTTTCAATAAAATGAATTTTACCCAGAAGTTTTTAGGTCGTAGCATAATTTATCGGATTTATAAGTATTTCAAGGGCTCTTAAAAGACGTTTCAACCCCTTTGTTCATGTTAGAGCTCAGTTTGACTTATGCATATCGTCTAAAATATCCGCAGTTGCTATTATTTTCATAACATTTCGATTTCGATAGCGTTTAAATTTACAAAATTATGACCAGAGGGCTGCACGCCGAACGTTGTTGACATAGCCAACGATAATTACAGAGGAAATAACAATAGTTAATTATAAACTCTAAAACAACAAGCCTCACCTAAAGCTACGGAAACAGAAACTAAACTAGTTTATGAACTAGCGGGTAAACAAACCCTTTATTTTTCAGAAAATGAGGATGTTATTAACATGTATTTAGATTCATGCGTTATACACTGTGAAATACGATTCCTAGTTCTTGTAATGAATAATAATATGAACGATTAAAATACTATAGTATAAAACAATATAAACTATAAACAGGGTATATAGACCAAACTTAATTGGTATGTACATACCCAAAAACTTAGCGTGATTGTTCTTCGGTGGATCATTTAAACGGAAAACATAAAATTTACTTATAAGTATGGTAGGGTATAAAGATGGGGCAAACTCAAACATGTTAAACTTAAAGCCTGTTTCACAATGTCCAAGTAAAGTCCTGAATAAGCTTCTTACCATTTATCTGACGAATAAACGGCCCGATTCGAAGAATGATTAAGACACTTTTAAGATCTTGGAAAGATCTTTAAAAGATCGATAACTAAACAACATGTCAAAATTGACGTTTATTTCGATTCCGCTGTGATCCTAATAAGATCTATCTACGATATCTCTAACGTCAAAGTGACATTGGTTGCCCGAATCGAGGTGCTTCTGTGAATTATACGACATAAAGACGACATCTAAATGAGAACTTACCTAAACCAGAACTTATCGTTATCGTATCTCATTCTTCAAATCGGGCCGTAAGTCATCGTTGGCGTTTTACAATCTTCAAATAAGCTTAACTGGTAGATAATAGTAGATATAATAGTGTAACCTGACAATATTTTATTTGGCGCATGCCATGTTGTGGATTATCAGTGCTAATAATTTATTTTACTGGCAAGAGATTTTTTACAACATACGTTGTAAGTTATCGAATGTCTTCGATGAAAAACAAAGAGAAATTATTCGCAATTATAAACGATTTTCAAAGATTGTCAAAGATGCAAGAAAACATAATTTGAATACAATAAATACATCAAAAGGCGTATTCCAATAAACAATGTTTTAAAATTAGTGACATGACCGGTGTCTACAGACATTTTATTTTACGTTACATAACGTACGCAATTGCGCATATTATTGTTATATGTAAGCTGCTTGTATCGATATTATCTCAAGGCCAAATATAATCTTGTGAGGCTAAAAGTAATAGTCATCAGTCAGGTAATTAAAATGTGATAAACTAAATATTATGATACTCCTAATACCTACCGTGAGTAGGTATCTAAATATCTATATACCCACTATTTACACGAACGGGAAATGTGAACTGACTTAACTAAACACGAAAGTATCGATTCGATAAGCATTAACCCAAATACATCGATGCCCTATAGTTCACACTGTTACTAATGACGCGGGTTTTTTTTTTAGAAATGTGTTAGAGTCGCTTGCTTGCGCCTTCTGGGAACACTGGGAGGATGTTCATATGGGATACAGAGGCTTAGTTTATAATTTATTATAGGTTTCACTAGGATTAAGGGAATGTAAACTAACACTATGGACATGGTCCGAAATAAATAAATTAAATTGAATTCAAAATCGTTGTAAATAAAACTTTGTTTATGCACTATGGTATCTAATACTTAGAACCAAATTCTCTCCGTAATATGGTTGTTTCCAATTTTTAGAAACGCGTGTATTACGTTCTACATTAACTAAAAGTTGCCCTAAAATTCAACTTTTATACTAAAAACGGCTTTGAATATGTTAAATTAACAAAATATATTTTGACAGATGCTTTCGCGCCCAAAACGCTCTTTGAAAATTGTGTGACGTCACAGTTTACGGTTTGACACATAACTACATACATACGTAGAAGATACGAACTGTCAACTGACATTTGTCATTTGTTGTTTATCGCCTAACTGTCAACAGTGTCAATCCGAGAGTTGTGACGTCATCAGAATCTTCAATGACGTTTCGAGTTTGGTCACGTGACGTGTGCTAAAAGATATTTTAAATTCAATATTTACAAAAATATGGTCATTACAGGTTCCCTAAAAGTAGTTTAACATGTTCTTATAATCCAAAAGAATTTATTGCGATACAATTCTGCCCTAAGATTTGTAGATGGAAACAACCCTATTAGTACAAGTGTAGGGTATGCCGTTTAAGTATTCTTGGCATAGCTAGGGGTAATCGTTTATAGAAACAACAATTCCATTAGCAGAATTTAATAAAATAACACAATTATTGTCGAATTTATTTCAAATTCTTTCAATGCATTGCTTTTTAACTGTCGAAAAAGCAATGCATTGAAAGCATTGACTCCGCAGCTCAACGGAAACGTGAAAACCCTGAATTGTTAATTTTGGAAGAGTTAAGTCAGTCCACGTTAACAGCAACTTGAAATTAGTATTATTTTCATCACACTTGCTCGAAAAAGATCTTATTTCATGCAGGTGTGCTGAAGGACAAAGGCCTATTTTGTTCCCGTGGGAGTTATGGATTGTGAAAAAAAAAGCTTTTTTTTAAATAATGTCACTTATTCATACAAACCAAGTAGCATAAATGAGTTTTACTTTTAAAATACTGACGTTTATAATTTAATATTTTTGTTTATGTTTAAAATTATTTAATTTGATTAAATTAACAGCAGTTTAAAATCTTTTTACATCATTTTCAATCGTGGCTGAATGCCGAATAGGTCTGTGCCTTCGATGCTTCACCTGCCAAGAAATTACAAAATGGCGGACGAATGTTTGATACGTCACCGTATTTAAGAATTATTTCGCTTAAAATTTAGTTTTTTCTTCCCAAGTGAGATGAAAAACATTGTGTGTAACTCCGGGAGTAAGAATATTGCGAACTCGGGTCTTTACCACCCTCGTATCCAAAATTTCACTTACCCCCCTCGTTGCACAATGTACTATTTCTCTCATAACATTTCGTTCCGTTCTCATTTTGTTAATGCGAAACCATAAAAATAAGCAAAGTATCTTTGCCGTTGTCGCTTTTACTTTTTGTGGTAAAAAGTTTAACTTTTATTTGGCTACTTTATGTAAGACTCGGTTTGTTGCTATTTAAGTAAAATATTAAGTATTTTGTCTCTTTAGAATTATAGTTTCAATTTGTAACTCTTAGAAATAGAATGAGAGTTAATTTAGTACTATTTAATTAATGATTGGACCAAATTACAAATCACAAAGTTATTAAATGGTTAAGTAAATAATTAGAGATAGGAATTCCACAATATAATAATATATCTTTTTGTATACAGGGCGTTCCAAGACTATGGGTCATCAAGGGAAAGTCGGTTCGATTCCCAGATGAAGCAAGTAATTCTTAGAAAAGCTTTAAATGCAGAATTGCTGACTTTTAAAAATAACATAAAGTCTTCTTTCAGCAAAATATCCTATTTACGATATTTAAGGTACTTTCCCTTGATGTCCCATAGTCTTGGGACGCCCTGTATATTACTTAGTTAGACAAAATAAAAAAGTATCTGTATACGTTAAAATTTTATATGACATCAATGCAAAAACAGAACAAAAACATGAATTTCATCAGAAACATATGAAAGATTTTGATGGTATACGTTCTACGAATAGGCCCAGCGCTACGACGCGTAGCATTCTAGCGCGTAGCAGCGATAATCGTACGTAGCAGTATGATGCAAATTACTATCCACATCGGTATGGTGAATCTTTAATATATTCCTTAATGAAATGGCGTCATTTAGGGCAAAAAACAAAACATCCAAAATTTAAAAATACATAGTCCAAGGGTCTTTTTCGGGCCGGGTTACGAAATTCGTCGTAAAATGCGTATACACATAACGCATAGAAGGTAGACATGTTAATGCTACATAGCTACCCAAAGACCCTGACTTTCTACCAAAACGACTAACAGAAGAGAACAACCAACACCAATAAGGCATAATTTCACAATCTGTGCGTATCTTGATCGTAATCTAACAAGAGTAAGCAAATATTGAGTCCCTAATGAAATTGCGGTCTTATGTCTTTAGTAACAAGACATAGGGGTTGTTTTTATATGCCAAATAAAGTAATATGCCATTACTAAGACTTGAAGTCTAGTTATATAATATCATAATTCATCGTTACGTAATCTTTACAAACCAGCGTTATAATATAATGAAACTGACTTAATGATACTTACACAACAAGAATAACGACGTATTTGGCACTTTAGGTCATTATTTTCTCTTTTCTGCACACGTTCTTTGCGCTGGCTACTCTCCGACTCAAATATTTTGTCAACTGCACATTTCTTTGCACAGCCAACCAACAACTACTAATTAAGACAACTTATAGAACGCCAATAAAAAAACGTTCCATTCCACTATAAAATTTGAACTTTCTGGCAGTAGAACAAGTCATTTTAATTGACCAATTTTAGAGTATGGATCCTTTTTGATAAAGTACGTCCATTTAAAATGAATCACATTATTTCTTTACCATCGTCTCGTCCTTGTCCATATTTATTCCACCTCATTGTAAAATATGCATTTGCAAAGAAAAGTACAGTTAGAGTCAACCAATACACTACACGACTCTTCTCTTTCCGAACAGACTAATAGGAAATTTGAATAAGCCATAGATTCGCCTTTATTATAGACTTGTTCATGAAGAAAGGGTTATACTTTTTGATATACGAATAAACATTTCATATCTGCATGTTTTCTTTTTCGTGAGAGTTAGGAGCAGCCAGTATCGAACGTGATTCACGGCAAATTACAGGAAACAGTTATACCAATATACTAATAATCTTTAAATAAAATCAAGATAACGACATGTTTCTCTTCACGTACCTATAATGTAGAACTTGAATAACATTATCGAAGGAAGTTTCAAGCTAATTAGGAAATAATGTAGGTTCTTGTGAAGTCCTGAACGTGCCGGAATTTAGTCGTCTCCTGTAATTTGCGACTAACTTCAGTCGGGATGAGGGTGAATTTGACAAACTCGTTTGTAAACAATTTAATCTCTGCAGCACCGGTTGCGTTGTGCTGCAAATATACTCTAGCAAGCCAGCTTCGTTAGTAGAAAAAGGCGGCAAATTTCAAAAATGTAGGCGCAAAAATTGATCTACCATACAAATTTGAAATATCGCGCCTTTTTAATTAACACGCTTTTATTAGGTCGACCTGTATGTAACTATGTAATGGAATCTAAGGTAACTAATTTAACCATCTTCCAAGGATCGTAGCGTCATGAAAATTGGCAGCTGTATGTAGTTTTGATGACAATACAATAATATGGTACTGTCGAACTGATCTGATGATGGAGCCAGAAGATATGAACTGGAACTTCATGATGGAACATCGTATCATAGCTGTGTTTGGATTTGTTAGAAAAGTCTTATAATAAACTTTGACCACGATTAGGTTTCAAGGTCTGATGATGAAGCCGGAAGATAGGCTCTGGAATTCCATGATGGAATATCGTATCATAGTCGTGTTTGCACTTGTGAGAAAGGTCGACTTTGAACGAACACGATCAGGTTTCAAAGCGTGTTTTTCTAGTGTTTTTAAACTATTAATTTATTATTCTTCTAACCAAGTTGGTTTGCCAGAGTGTAGTTTGTGATTAAGATTTTGCATAATTGAATACTAGATTGTTACTTAAGATATACGTAGGTTACTAGATAAGTTTTGCAATAGACAAATATGATATGAAACAATGAGGTAGACTATCATATTTTTTTAAACTATATTTCCATAGACAGTGTTAAGGCGGAAAACATTTACTTTATTTTTAAATTTACTTATAAAAAATATATTTAAACTTAGAAATCGTCAGTGTGGGCTAAGAGCGATTTACGTATATTTTATACAACATTTTCATTTCATAAAAAGTTAAAGATTTTTTAATGAGTAAATTTAAAAAGAAAGTAAATAATTTCCAGCAAATCATTGCCTATGGAAATATAGTTATTTATTTATTCGTATGGCAAAAATACAATCGTTCATTCATATGAAATATAGGTAGGTATATTTATTACAGCAGTACGCCCAATCGTTGGATCCATTGGGTGACATTGTTGTCTAAGGTGAACAAGTCCACTGCCGGGTTGCCCTGGTATTTGGTGAGTGGGCATTCGCGGATAATATGGTCCATGCTCTGCACCTCCACAATCGCATGCTGACGACTCTCTCCAGCCACATCTGTGTAGGAACTCTCGAAAATAGGAAATATAGTTTTAAAAAGTATATGTGATAGGCCACCTGTTTGTTTCATATTTGACTATTGCAAAACTTATCTAGTGACCTATGTACGTGATGGGCACTCATCAAAATAGCAAGTTTGTCAATTTCTCCCGATTAACTTCGCCGACACCGCTTAGATTAAAACTTATAGAAACGCCGTTATATTAATGACAATTTATCAATGATCGATGCGGGTGCGATATCAGAAAAGTGCTTACTTAATTTAAGAGGTAATTTCACTATTCCATTATTGCTATTATTTTTAAGTTTACAATTTTAAACCATTCTAAAAGTATTAATGCACAAAGTTTACTAATCAATACTCTTTTTACTAGATATATATTTAAAATTGTTAATTTAACTATTGGTCTTTAATAAAATTTCTTTAAAATACTAATTTTTATCAAAGTGACTAGGGCATGCAAACTTGAAATATGAGAATGAGCAATTTTTTTGTTTAAGTTCAATTATAAGTATGTAAAAACGCACGTCTTACAAAGTGGTACTTTACAATCACGGCCTTGAAAGGCTATTTGAGACCTGTAGTGGTCGAGATTTGAGTCTTAAAATATAATTGATTGTAATAGAGGAGAGGCAAAGTCTTAGAAAAAAACGTGCCACTTAGTTTGACATCCAAAACAGGTGGCGCTGTACTACGCCGTATGTTTTGCGGTCACTGAATTGTCAAACAGCGCCATCTATTTTGGATGTCAACATAAGAGGCACGTTTTTTTCTTAAACTTTACCTCTCTATTACAATACTATACATACAGTACATAGTATACACGCAGTATTGGTTATACAGAGTAGTAAAAATTATCCCAAAACATACTTATCTAACTATTAGGTTCAAATAGCTCCACGAAACGTCAATAATTATGCTGCCATTTTTTAAGTGAGAAGGTCATTTAAAAAAGACATGGCTATGTTCTTAACTTCGACGAATAGTGGGCAAAAAACATTAAACTAACTCTACAGATTCTACTCACGTGTCTTTAGTTACTCGTACGACATGTTTCGGAGAGCCTATAGGTCTCCTTTCTCACGAACTAACAGTGCGAGCAGCGTTCACGAAGGCCGTGATTCGCGTACTCTAAACACATCGCGTGAAACATGTTGCGCGAGTGACTATAAACACGTGAGTGGAATCCGTAGAATTAGTTTAATGTTAGTATATCTCACGAGAGTTTAAATTGGGCCAAAAACGTTTATTGTGAACATTATAATAGTCAACGAGTTCGATACATTTTTCTAAGTCTTTCATAGTACAGCTTGTACAAGTAGAAGGTTGTTCAAGGCTTATAGTCCATTTTTATTACGACGTCTACAGAAAATACGGGTAACCTTAACTCATATGAAATAAGTTTTTGACCCAAGTACCTACCACTCCGCAAAACGTGCGTGATAGTGAATGATTATTAATATCTAATACTGTACAATTATTTGTCATTTAGAAATTACACTTTACCTTTTTCCTATAACGCTAACTTCCGAAGTTACGTGTGGCGAATATTTTTGGTTTATAAAACACATTTTGTATTTGTAAGCTTTAAGTTTGTCAACAACCTTTTGCTGAATAAAAATATACCTCGTTTTCGAAACACACTTATATTTTATTTGGGTTCTATTATGGCTCAGTTTCATTGGTCGATAGGGCTCACGAGCGGGGTGCGGGGGATTTCCATAAAGCATGCCCTTATGAGTTTCACTAGTCGTTATACTACATCACAGCCTGCGGGGAATCACCTGCATGCCGTATATCGACCGAACTATCGACTTATGAGTTTCACTAGCCGTTAAACCGCCTGCGGGGAGTCTCCGCACGCTTTATTTTGTCCGAGTTATCGACCGATGAAACTGAGCCATTATATCTAGAAAATTTGTAATGGCTATGAAGCCGTATAAAATTTAACGCTTTCAAAGCTTACTATAGAAGCCTCAAAGAACGTAAGACTTTATTCATCACTTTCTAACAAATGTATGTGAGTTACTCCAGCAAAAAGGTGTTTAAGACGTCAAAATTGGAGCGTTTTCGAGCAGAAATGACGATGAGTAAGTCCTATAATATGAGCTAACTACTAAGATCACAAAACTCATTGACTAAGAACTACTATCAATTCCTTTATGTTGTCACTAGTTGAAACATTGTGTTAGATCTCTCTTTCAGACTTTATTATCCTGAACATTTCTGAAAACTGGATGGTGAATAAAAACAGATTACTCACCAATATTACTAAGAAAATATAACTATTTTTTTAACACCCCACCTGAGCAATTATGCCAAAAAATGCCTTACATAATTTTGGAAAAGAGCTGATATTCTTCAAACTGCTGGATCGATTTGTATCAATCATTGCTAAGAACTGAATTTAATCGAATTTAAACCACCACCGCAAGGAAACTCACTTTCACGTTGAAAAACCGCATCAAAATCGGTCCATCCGTTTGAGGGCTACGATGCCACAGACAGATATTGGCGCCAAACGCCTCGTTTTGCGTCGGGGGTTAAAAATTAACTTAACGATGTTCGTTATTTAAACGATTATTGTAGGACAAGTTGTTCGCAGAAATGTTCAAGGCAATGAAAGATTCGTTAGAAAATTTGCGAATATATTACATGCAAAAGAATATTTTGAAATTTAATTTCGTGAATTTATTTTCCTAATTTTCTTGAATAAAATGATATAAGTACCTATTGTAAAATTTTCCAATTGCGTTAAACGAATTTATTTACGATCACCCTCTATCATCGAGGAGCCATTGTGCTTCGACCAATCCCTGGTCCGCTCAACACTCACACTAATGCATTACCGGAACACACAACCAAATTGAATGCATCACGATTCTTGACGCAACAGCCACAGGCTGCACACTTTTAAACACAAAATAAAATCATAGTCAAAAACACGTTTCCACTGTCTAATTTTATAGATCTCGCACTTTATTGACAGGGTTTATAACACGATAAAAATGTCTTTAATACTAATGTATTAGGTATCACATATATGATTATGTGTTCAGAGCTGTCCACTCTTTGGCAGTAGACATATTGGGGCCAGGATATGGAATTGTTGTACTACAGGTTAATAGGATAAGGTTGCTACAATGTGCCGGCGACTCCGTTCATTACCTGGAAATGATATATGTCATTGAGCACAAAACCATTCAAAATTTGTTACAATATTTGTATAAAAGCTAAAAATTGCCTTTAAAAATGCGCTATTTTATTTTTAATCGAACTCATCGAATAGGTAGTTTTTTAAATTCTGTGAAAGTAGGTCTAAATTCTGTGAACACTTTCAATCACGGCAGCGTAATTTATGGTCCACTAAATAATTTCTGTTCTTGATTCAATACGGCTGCAGATTCAATAGAGTAGAGGAGCAAAGTGTATATAATCTATAAGCTGTCTGTCTAGACAATTTGCTTCAATAAGCTAACTGAATTCATTAAATTCAGCTTGCGATATTCAAGTTATGCTAATACACAAAATAAACAAGGGTGCTAAAGGTCTTTAAAAAGGCTTAATTCTTGGTAAAATTGGTAACACCTGAGGAAGCTAAATGACGAAAACGATTTCTCAATTTCAATAAACATCGTTATATTCATTAAAATATAATTTTGCAAAAAAACACCCAAAAATAACTAGATATTTAGTAAATAGCAGTTCGAAAATAAACTATTTATTTTTAAACAGTACATTTTTAAAGATTTATTACATAGAGATTTGTTTAAGCAACCAATAACTGAAGACAATGCCAAAAACCGTGCAAAGCGGAGGAGAAAAGTAGAAAAGCGGACTCCGGGCTCAGAAGTGGTAGCCGAGCCATCGGAATAATCATTAAAATGAGAGATAGAAACTATATTTAACCACAACTTACATACATGTAAGGCGCAAAACGTCGAGGAGCCAAGAGAAGATGCATAACACTAATAATTTGGATGTAGGTAATCAATTAATATCTGGAATAGAAAAATAAAGGTCGGAAAACACTAAAGGACAAAGAGCTCACCGCGAGTACAACTCTTCGTCCCGCCACGTGTCTCAGTCGAGGTTGCCACCGTTCCGCAGCCCCGCCTTGGTCTCGGGCGGCACCTGTTTGCGGAAGCAGTCGTCCAGGAACGCCGACATGGTGCGGTACAGGTGCCGCCTCACACCGGACAGGCTGTGGCCCTCGTCTGGGTAGATCTGTTTCGAAAGGAGTGCACTTTTGAGACGAAACCAGAAGATATGTGGGGTATCATATCCGTAATAAAAAACGGGATTGGCTGATAATTTGGTGATTGAGTGTAATCTAAACTGGAACAAATAATGCTTTGCTTTTCTATAAGAATTGCTTTTCTATCCTGGCAACCCTATGGCCATATAAGGATGACGGCCGGTGGATAGTAAGCGAACAACTATTCTCGATTAAAGTGTTTTATTAGTGACTAATAATGGGTTACATAGGTTTTTATATACTACATACACGACACACACTACATGCCATATTGCTCTTGATTGATTGATGCAAACAAATCGTTGTAAAAATGTCAATGGTGAGTGTGACATGATATACAAAATTAAGACCAGATATGTGATTGTAAAAATATATCCATGCATGATAGGTGCGAAATAAGTAGATTCACGAATAACGATTGAGATAATTGTAAATTAAAATATGTATGACATTGCAATGCCCTGCCAGGGCCCATATGACTCTGAATGTACTTAGTTATTAAGATCTGTACTAAACTATGGTTGCAATAAATAAATAAATGACTAAATGACTAAATGATTATGAATTAAATTTTTGATCTGGGTTAGAATATAAATAAGAACCAGTTTATAAAGGTGGGTCTCTAGAAAAGTAGGTACGTACGTATATGTGACGAAAGTCTAGAAAACTTATTCGGACTGGTTTAGTTATTAGTGATTGTAAACGGACGATATTTTTCTCTATTGGAAGACACAACGTCATAAAACCTCGTATTAAATCCTAATCCGACGAAGTGCAAATAAGTATGAGTCTAAACTCCAGCAGAGGATTAATTTTAATGTAATAATCTCATCTGCTGTCTGAATACGCTACCACGGCGAGCGACCACGCCAGCACCATGGTCTGCTGCACGTGCACGTTGTCGTCGGTCGTGCCTGCACCAGCAGCAGCATCTTGTCCTGTAAGCGTCTCACCTGCTGTCTGAACATGCTTCCTTGGTCAGCCAGCGACCGCGCCAGCGCCATGGTCTGCTGCACGTGCACGTTGTCGTCGGCCGTGCCGTGCACTAGCAGCTGCATCTTGTCCTGTAAACGTCTCACCTGCTGCCTGAACATGCTGCCTTGGTCGGCCAGCGACCGTGCCAGCGCCATGGTCTGCTGCACGTGCACGTTGTCGTCGGCTGTGCCGTGCACCAGCAGCAACATCTTGTCGTGCAGCGCCGCGGCCTGCTTCGTCACGTCGGCGTCGGCGTAGCCGCGGTAGTTGCCCGTCGCGTTGGGGAAGCCCATGTAGCGCTCCGCGTACGCAGATGCTATAAGCATAAAAAATCGGTAATACAATTTTTTTTAATATGCCACACAATGGCAGACAAGAGAGCGTCTATTTACGCTTGCAACAGTGGTCACAAGCGCTTTGCCGATTTTTAACAAATGTACGAGGTTTACTTTATTGACAGGTATTAGTAGGTTATTTTCTTATGTTTAGATATCACAAGTTTTCTGAGTATCAAATCTACCTCTTTTATTGTTATAATTTTTTGGTGTTGCATTTTTGGTACTCGTAGGTAAAATAGTTTTTATCGACTACTGTAGGTGCTAAGTAAGCTCAAAAGCTGTCACGGACCAAACAATTTCCCCGGGGAGCCAAAAGCTGTATTCTCTTTAGTACATTATAAATCGTTTAAATAGCATCTGAGGTCGTTCATAAAATAATGAAGATAAATTTCGCTTGCCAGCTTAATATCCTCTGTCCAAGTTGTTAAACTTCCCAGAAATACCAAATTTCATTGGAATTAATCTCGTTTTTCAATAAGGATTTCACGAGTATTTTATCAGTTACATAAATAAAACAATTGATCATTTATAACTACTATTATTGCTTTGTTCGACTTACAAGCAAATAATTATGTTGCACGTTCTTCATTTTCTTTTCCAAGATTTGAAAACCAAAAAAATTTAGGCACGTCACCTATTCGTCGGCTTTACAGACATAATATACGCTAGTGAACAAAAAGCACTTTAGGGCATCAGGGAGTAATCAGCTGATGCTCATGTTTTACTCGTATCTAATGGGATTCCTGTATAAAAATATAACACTGAGCTATCGTCAAACTATTAACCGCTTAAATAACGTGGATGTACAAAAAACGATCTTGCGGCTAGCACATAGAGCTAAAATCTATCCGAACGCGCTGTCAACATACTGTCATTTAGAAATGTTGGTGCAACATTTCTTTGTTATCGTTTAACGTAAATTGTCGCCATCTGTCATTGAAATGTTACGAGCGTACGTGTGGTCTCACTTTTTCGCAAGACGAAGCGGCCACGAAAGCTATATTTTGAGTTCGATATTAAAGACAAGGCACGGTAAAATTAATAAATACGTAAAACTGACTCGATTTTCACTTTTGCACCTACTTTGTTCATAATGTTCATGTCAAAATTTTTTTCTGAGTGAATTATTTTAGGTGTGAATATAACGGATAAAGTTACGTAGGTTAATTGACTAAAATGCAACATTAAAATTGTGTAACTATTTTGCACAAAAGCTAAAATATGAAAAATGATTCTAAAAATACACAATTTTCTATTTGATACTAAATAATAACGATTTATTGCCAATGATATTCGCGATCCAGTGGTCCCGTTCAGTTGAGCTACGTCGTGAACTCACGTTCTCAAATTCTTACCATAGTATCTCCAGCGCACGATAGGCGTGATGGCGATGCCGCAGTGGAACACGTCCAGCGGGCTGGCCAGCGCCAGCGCCGCCAGGAACCCGCCGTGCGCGCGCCCCCACACCGCCACGCGGCGCGAGTCGATGAAGTGCAGCGAGTCACGGAGGTACCTGGAAGTTGGGAAGCTCTTAGCACGCTGAGAACTGGCTCTGTGTATAGTGGCAAAACGATTCCGACGAACTGACAAGGGATTTTTTATTAAATTAAAATTAGAAACATTATTTTCCTGTTATTTTCTTTTACTTGTTAGGGAATAGGAATGTACCTACGTATAGTTTCTCTGTGCCAAGTGCGTGCATTCCTTCAGAGCATCTCTTATTAGTTTGGCGATATTCCACAGCTTTATAAAATCTAGCGCCGAACATAAACTCTGCTTCCAAGAATTTTCAGAAAGATCAAAAGAGTACCATTCATAACCGACACTCGGATGGAATGTTATGCTTCTGTTACTTGCTAAGCCCTCGTCCAGAGCTCTGTCATGAACTGTATTGGTGCAACATGTATGTATGTGTACCCGCTCTGCCGAGCTGATTTTGCAAATCGACGGTTCCGAGCCGGCGATGCAGCCTGTGCGGGCACGCGAACTTGGTCCAGTGCCTGTCTAAAGTTGTGTTGATGCTTTAAGCTTACATGTGAATACTCACTCGCTATCTCACGCTAGTCTTGCAGCTCGACGGTGTCGAGTCAGCGGCGGTGCATTCTCTACAGGCCAGCGAGGTTGGTCCAGCATTTTACTTCAATTATTAGTGACTGTAATACTCACTCGGCCACCTCGAGCTGGTCCTGCAGCTCGACGGTGCCGAGCCGGCGGTGCAGCGCGTGGTGCGCGCCGAGCCCGCGGCCGCCGGCGCCGCGCGCGTCCACGGCCGCCAGCACGGCGCCCGCGCCCGCCGCCAGCGAGCCCCAGTCCAGCGCCCAGCGCTCCGTCACCAGCTGCGTGCCTGGCGCTCCATGTCTGTTCATTAATATGACGAGTTAGAGAACCGTTTATAAATAGGATCAGACATTCCTTCCGTAACTGAAAATCAATTCAGGTACTGACATGGATTGAATTTTAGTTAAGAGTGAAACTCAATCTGAGTGAGAACTGTCTCAGATGATCTGATGAAAAGTTGTGCAGCGCCGCATTTAAATTATCGCGTTAACCAGTGGCTGGTCTCAGTTTTAACTGCATGATAGATAAATCATCTGTAATCCAAAAATGTGATATCCCTACCTACTGGTATAAAAATAGTAACCAAGAGATAGTTAAATCAATGATGACAAGTATAACTTAGTATAAGAATGCGGACTTACACTTGATGACAGGCGGATAATTGATAAACTCTGCCCTTTTCAGCCCGGGTAGTCTATTGCACAGACCACAGGTCATGAGGATTTATATTTGCCAGCAAACATCCGGGCTCGAGTTTGGCCCGAGGCGCACACCCTTTCGCTTCCTCAGCTTGAAACTGCATGGAATTCACACTTCTTCTGTAACTACCAGCACTTACACTTTCATGACGAGCGGGTACTTGGTGACCTCGTCTTCCCGGAGCCCGGGCGGCAGCAGCAGCCGCACCCGCGCCGTGTGCCCGCTCGACAGCTGCACCGAGAACGTGCGCGGCGTCGGAATAGCTATCGATGATAGCCGCTCCTGACGATAAAACACTTTTATTCAAGTTGTTCTAAATTCATTCAACTATCGCTAATCTAAAACGGCAGTATGAATCACTTTTAAGTAATTTCAGATCAGTCATAGCTTACTAATTTGTGATGGATTGGAAACACTCCCGGGATTTTTTTTCTGTGGTATTTATTGAAGCAGTTTCATTTTCACCAAATACCACTGGGATCTTCTCTAGATATCTAGTGTCCTAGCAGAATATACGGTTTTAATAAATCTGTCTGTATGAAGACTCGATGATAACACAAGGTGTTCAAATATCAGGACAAGAAAAACAACGAATTGCGATTTAGAAGAATAGAAGCCAATCAGATAAATTTTTCTCCATATTATTTGATTATCAATTGCTTGTAAAGCCTTCAGTCGCCGAGAGTGTCTGCAGCTCACCTTGACAGCAGTATTGTTCTCCAAGTGCACGAGCATCCTTGGCTCGGGCAGCAGCGTGCGGTACAGGCTGGTGGTGGGCACGCCAGGGCCCAGGCACTCCAGCACGAAGTACGCCGACGACGGGCTGAAGTGTGCCTCGTGGTACAGGCACGGTAGGTTTAGCTGGATGTGTTCTGTGGAAAAATAATATTTAATAAGTATTTCAATAATTTCAAACATAAATTACTAAGTATCGGGTGTGCACCAACATTTAAGTAAACTAAATGGCATAGTCAATAATGTAATGCTCCATATATCATAGCGTTTCGTTGCTGTAACATGGGCATTACATTTATCTCAACCAAACAATTTAAAACTATGACATATCAATATCATTTCGAACATCAATCTTCCAAGATAGTACGTCTTTCACTTGCCGACTCTAAATAATATAAAATATAAGTTATTATATTCAATACGGCATAAGCTTTTATTAGGCAATCATTCAGCCTACGCTCGTGTACTAAGTTGCCTAATCTTTTACAATTATGTTTAGGAAATCTTATCTGGACTGCGAAACACGGTTTCGTTTTTAATTCGATGACTTTGATAGAGGCTTCATGACTTTAACTTTAGCCACTAGTTAGTAATATTCTGGATTCTCAAATGTTTACAAAGCAAAGATTGCTGACTACGTAGCTGGAAGAGAAAGAAAAGATCTAAAAGTGAAATCACTAGGTGTCGGCCTCCGCTCAAAATGTTAATTTGTCCGGAACGCTTGGTTGTTCTAAGGCGGATTATACACTCCGACACTCTTGTTGGTTTTACCCTGGAATTCCAGAGTCCATTTAAAAGGAGTTCCGTTTGAATATTCTCAGTGGCATTGTATGTTTTAGCACGTTGCTACTCAAATTCAACGCCTAAATAAACTGGAGCCATTACTACGTCCCTAAGCTTAATGCGTGCAAAGATACATGAGCGTATATGGCAGAAATAATCAAGTGCTAATGTAGGTGATAAAACGTAATGTACTTTTCTCGTATACTGGCAAAGTCTACTTACATTTACAAACCATTTTAACCTAGTTTCTAGTGTGTTGCCTACGAAAGTTTTCGTCGATGTATTATATTTTATAAAATCTATTTCATCATCGAACCTGCTCATAAATTTTCACGAGAATCGGTTAAGAATTGTGACCTATAGAGGAGAATATCCGGACATACGAAGCATTTTTGCCCAAGCAGAAACGGACACCTTCGCTAACGCTCGTTCAATTATGTTTACTAGTGGCTTTTCGAACAAATGAATCGACAAAAAATATTTAATCATCGAAACTGCTCCTATAATTACACGACAATCGGTTGAGAATTGCGACATGTAGAGGAGAACAGCCGGACGAACGAAACAATTTTTGCCCAAGCTAAAACGGATAGTTTCGGTAACGCTCGGTCAATTTATTTGGAACATTATATTTTTAAAACGTACCTGGTCGTTTTTTCTTCTTTTTCCTGGCGTTGGGCGAGGGCGAGGTGGCCGGCAGCTCCTCGTCCCAGTCGCTGTCCCAGCTGTCGCCCGAGGACGCCAGGTTGCCGTAATACTCTAGGTTGATTGACGGGGAAGGCTGTGAAACATTATACTTTGAATACATTGTCAACTGTACAGGTAGATGTCCAGCGGCGGTATTATGGTTCCATTTTTATCACTTGTCACTATGTCCGTCACTTTTGCGCTTACATATTTGTTAGAACGTGACAGGCATGGTGACAAATGATAAAGAGCCGGCCATCTTAGCCCAGCAGTAGGCCTAAGATGGTCGGCTCTTTATCATTTGTCACCATGTCTGTCACGTTCTAACAAGTATATAAGTGCGAAAGTGACAGGTGATAAAAAATGGCACCATGCTAACACCGCTGATATATTCAGTGGTATACCGGACACATTTGATATAATACATTACTAGTTGAGTATACCTACCTGTTATTTGTTTCTGATTATTATGTCGACTACGAAAAAATGAAAAATAAAATTATTTATGATATGATTTTGATTTTAGCAGTCTATGCATGTATATATGTTTGTGCCTTTAATCAAAACTAGCAAACCGATATTTAACACCTATGATATTCATAGGTGCTGTTTCGTACTTTTGCACTGTTCAATAAACAGGTAATATATTATATCATATAAAGGAACTCGAAAGGAACTTACGAAATAAAGTGGATATGTTGTGGCTTCTTAATGTCAAAAAAACATTGGCAATATCTCAAGCTGTAAAATTCATTAAATATTATCCAGTGTAGGTATTTTTTTTCTAATTTGTCCTAAAAACGCCGCCCGAACATGAATCGCGGATACTTTAATCTGGTCGCAATCTTATACCTTTAAACGAGCAATTCTTGTATATATATAAATATATATATTTCTGTGATCTCGGAAACGGCTCTAACGATTTCGCTGAAATTTGGTATATGGGGGTTTTTGGGGGTATACAATCTATCTAGATTAGTCTTATGTTTGGGAAAACGCGTGTTTTCGAGTTTTCATGCGTTTTTCTTTCGACGCAGAATATGGTCGCTAATTTCGTGTTGCCGGCCACTGTCCGTCTGGTCCAGCGGGTTAAGACGCGGACTGCTAAACGAGTGTTACGGGTTCGAATCTCGCCCGGTGACTAACTTTTGTTTTTTTTTTATATATGTTCAAGTTTATATATAATTTTTTAATTTTTATTGTTTTAGACAAGTTTAATTTAGTAATAACCGGCCAAGAGCATGTCGGGCCACGCTCAGTGTAGGGTTCCGTAGTTACTCTTCCGTCACAATAAGCTAAACTGGAGCTTAAAGTATAGTAAATTGTTAACCAAGGGATGAAACGGTACTTTTCACCTGAGTTAAACAAATAGGCAAATTTGCATAATCAGTACCTAATTAAAATAAGTCTTTTTACTATGAAGGGAAAACTTTTTGCGATAACTCAAAAACAGCTAAACTGATCATGTCCGCTATAGTTTTCATTTAATGTCTTTCTTAAGCTCTACTTCCACAATTTTTTTCATATTTTTTGGACCTATGGTTCAAAAGTTAGAGGGGGGGGGGACACATTTTTTTTTTCTTTCGGAGCGATTATCTCCGAATATATTCACTTTATCAAAAAATGTTTCTTGAAAACCCCTATTAGTTTTGAAAGACCTTTCCAACGATACCCCACACTCTAGGGTTGAAGCGAAAAAAAAATTTCACCCCCACTTTACCAGTAGGGGAGGTACCCTAAAAAAAATTAAATTTTTAGATTTTATTGTACGACTTTCTCGGCTTTATTGATTTATATATCCATGCCAAATTTCAGCTTTCTAGCACTAACGACCGCGGAGCAAAGCCTCGGACAGACAGACAGACAGACAGACAGACAGACAGACAGACAGACGGACATGGCGAAACTATAAGGGTTCCGTTTTATGCCATTTGGCTACGGAACCCTAAAAAATGTAGTTAAGATTATCACCTATAGACCACCATGTTACAATAAATAGTTATAACCAAAGCTCGGTCGCCCAGGTACTAAAGATTAAAGCTAGGAAACACTATATCACTCGATATATCCTCGAGGCAACAAATCAAGCACATAATCTGACGCTGTTTACCCTGCGGAGGCTGCGTCAACACAATCATACTCGTATTTGTTTGTGTGTTCGCGCGCTCATGAATTTTGATAGTCTAGCCGGCAAACCTTAGAGGAGAGAACAAACGTGTGTGCAAAGGATAGTTGCGGATTAATTTCCTATTAGGCATAGCATGGCATGATAAAGCATACCGTAAAATGGAGTGAGGAGGGACAAAACAGACATTCAAACTGTTAGAAATATGAGATAATTTAAATAATTATTATTGGCTAAACACCTTTTGCTATCAAACTATTTCTATTTTGATACTAGCTGTTAATATTAAATAAAAATACGGTCATAGATTGGCCTTTTACCATAGCATTGCATTGATGCATCCGGTGTAATATTCCACCTTATGTTGTAATACTATTTAACCTAATAAATAACTTTATGTAAGATAAATATATATCATAATTAATTAAGTAATAACAAAAGAATTTATTAAGTAATAACAAAAGTTTAAAAGTGGTTATAAATGTAATCTTTGATAAATAGTCTTTATTAGGCAAAGTTTGTTTAACCCTCGTGCCTTGAAACCCTCGCAACGCTCAAGGACCAGTGGTTAAACAAGTTTGCCTCCGAGTGAAACACAAAAATTTTCACACGAGGAATACCTATAACAAATAACTATTAACGATTTACATTATTATTGGTGTGAAATTGTGTGTTTAAATAAGAAACAAGTAGTACGTTGGCCGTATCATAGACCAAATTCGAGATTTAACAGATATTCCAATCCAAGATCGTATGCTTAGTTTCATCGGAGCCATTTTTGCGAAACCCTAAAAATCTACCCCTAAACACAGATCTTCCCCTGACAATAATCCTCTTCTATAATACAGTATATTTTTGAATATCAAATAATATTACCGTATCTTTGACTTCGGCTAAAAGTGGGCGCGTGATTTATTTGCCAAAAAGGGACGTAGAGGAAAATACGTATTTGGGCACGAGAGGCCATTCCATAAATACAGAGTAAAATCAAATTAACTGCTCTTCACAGAGTCAATGGAAAAAGAACACAAATGTGTTGTTAAAAAGGATTCCCTTTAAAATGTTTACCTTTCAGGCTGGCGCGATTTCAGAGCGGCCTTTTTCGCTTGATTAGTATATTTAAAATTAAAGTGTATTCAGTAAACAATACTGTTAGTTACCTCATTTCTGTGAATATATCTTTATTTTTATAAGCGGTGGTGGCCGAGTGGATATGGCGTCTGACTTTCAATCCGGAGGTCGCGGGTTCAAATCCTGGCTCGTACCACTGAGTTTGTCGGAACTTATGTACGAAATATCATTTGATATTTACCACTAGCTTTTCGGTGAAGGAAAACATCGTGAGGGAACCTGCATACATCTGCGAAGAAATTCAAAGGTGTATGTGAAGTCCCCAATCCGCATTGGGCTAGCGTGGGGACTATAGCCCGAGCCCTCTCGCACATGAGACGAGGCCTGTGCCCAGCAGTGGGACGTATATAGGCTGAATTATTATTATATTATTATATCTTTATTTCATGTTTCTGAGTAGGGAGAAAATATACAGATTATAATGGTTTCAACTGTTGAAACCAAACAAACATATGTTTGTAGTCTGTATATCTCGTTTTTTTTAGATTTGAATTTTTCCCTACCAATTTATTTATTTTAAAAGACCTATCCAACGATATCCCACACGATTGAAGCGAAAAAAATATATCCTCAGTTTACGTGTAGGGGAGCTACCCTAAAAAAATATTTTTTCTAGCTTTTATTCTGCCATTTTGTCAGCGTGATTGATTTTTATATCCATACCAAAATTAGGCTTTCTAGCACTAACGACCACCGAGAAAAGCTGCGACGGACAGACCGACAGGCAGACGGACACGGAACCTTCAAAACTTAAACGAACTTTAGTCTAAAGACATTTTTTTGCAATGATTACCAAGTGTCACAAAATACTTATGTAAGTTGTATATCTACGGCTGTTGTTGTCCTGAATACCAATAAAAAGTATTTAGCGTAAATTTTTGAGCTTTTATTCTGATTGCCAATCGTGCGATTAGAAAATTAGTACAACAAAAAACGTTGAAATTATTTCAAATCAGAGAGCGTGTGTTAGAGACCGACCTGTGTGTTACATGTGACGCAGTAAGGCAGCTTCTGCGGCGAGCCAGGCCGGGGGGCTTCTGAGGACACCATGTACAGGTGCTGCTGGCCCGGCTTACCTTCGGGTATACCCAGGTAGTATCTGCGAAAAATTAATAATGTTGAGGTTGCGTACTTCGAGCACTTAATACATCAATTTCCTTATTTAATAAATAGTAAGTTATATGGTGAAACGTATTAAATAAAGTTTCAAGTCTCTTAAAACTATTTATTAAGCTTAAATATTACAAATAAGTTTCCGCAAAGCGCGCTTAAAATTTATTATAAATAAAATAGCTTTTTATCTATGTATGGAGTGAACACTAAGCTTACTTATTTCTCTATCGTATTGGGTATTGGGGTTGGTATGGTAGTTAAGATTCTTTACAGTACATAATGGTGCTACTTTACCACACTAGTGCGAAAATTAGCATATTACGTTACTGTGTCGAACATTTAAAGGGCCATATGTACTGTAAAACGTTATACGATACATTTGCGAATAGGCAATTCGCAACTCGTGTCGATTTAAAACACTCTCTTCGGTCGTGTTTTAATATATCACCACTCGTTTCGAATTTCCTATTTTTCGCACTTGTATCGTAATGTACTATTTTCTACTCGTCGACTGTAACGGTTGAATTAAGATTTCGTATACCTAACTGTAATTGGGTACTTTTCATGTATGGGCTCCCAACTGAACTATAATATTCATTTCGAAAGTCGGTTTATTCGACTATAATGAAATGGACCATAGAATATTCTTTATTGGCACACCTCAGTAAAAGATACAGCTTAAAGAAAAACAATTGATTAGTGATAGAGGCAGACAACAGGCGGTCTTATCGCTAAAGAGCGATCTCTTTCAGACAACCTTTGGGTAGCGGAAACAAATAGACATACATAAACATACATAATAAATATATCAGACACATATCAACCACAGAGTAAAAAATATAGTATTTCAAACACTACGGGAGAGATAGGTAATGTTCTTTAAGTAGTTTTTTGAATACAGCAAGAGATTGAGCGCGTCTATGTTTGGAGGTAAGGAGATTTAAGTTTGCTTGATAGAAAAAAAATACGAAAAATTTCTAATTTTCATTAATGTTCAGTTGTATATCATTACCTTACATACCATATCAGAATAAAATAGCTAGTGATACCAGGGGATTTGGACAGCAACATTTTAAACAGAAGTTTACTTTCAGAGTTATTGACGTAAAGCGTTAACCTTTTCGACGCCAACGATGGATATATCCGACCCGCAGGTCCAACGCCAAAGACTGCTTAATCCTTCACTGACTACATAGCAACATAGGCCTACGTGCAAATGCATAAAGTTCAACTTCAGTTTTGACTTTAGTGACGTGGCGTCTTAGTGACAGCTTTCGTGTTCGACACTGCGTTGCATTGTTGCGTTGTCTGTCGCAAGTTTCACAAGGCGACTCATATCTTTTGTTCCTTTTTAATTTCTCGGCTTTACGCCCCCTCTAATTTGTAATTGTTTATTATTAATTAGTATTCTCTGCTGCCACTTCCATGCTGGCCTAAATGAATCGGTCAAGGTAAACCAATCCCAAAGGGCAAATAACAATTATCGATTGACCATTAATCGTAACTAGTTGTTGTCTAGCAAGGAAAAGGAAACTTCGAGAGCTGGTTTAGGTAGCAAGCGGTTAAATCCATTAGGATTTAGGTAGTTTTAGAACTACACCCAACTGACTAATCACAATCTTGTTTGAGCTGAGGATAATCAACTGTTTACTGACTAGTTATAGTGTACTGTCAGCAGCCTTAGCTTGTGTAGTGCACTCTCTCGCCGGCGCAAAATACTACCAGTTTTTTTTCTGATTTACATATTGACGGGTATGGGTAGTAACACTCAGAATTAATTATTTACTTTTAAACTTGAACTCCATACAAGAGTCTAAATAGTACACAAGAAATTAAGACATGAAACGTAGAGTTTACCACGATATAGGCCAGCCTCAGCATAAAGCTACCCCGCAAGTCAGCGCAGATATTTGGTGGGTCACGATCGCAGTTGTACGACACAACCTGACCATAAAAATGAACGTAGCTACTTTGGGGCAGCAATCAGCGCCATTTAGCCTGAGTGCCTACTTTTATAATTCATTTATATACTGCTCGACACATGTTAGGCAATTACTGTAACGAGTGAAAGCAGTCTGAAACCAAGCACTGCTAGTTAGGTTGACAAAAGCAAGATGTTTTTGTGTATCATACATCCATAACTTACATGTGTTGATTAGCATGGTCCCACGCCAACAGCTTGACGACATCGAAGCTGCCGTGTGTGAGCGGCAACGCCCTTGGCCCGTGAGCGTTGTGCTCGGCCCGGACGATATGTCGGAACAGGCCGGCAGGCCCGTCCCGGATGGGGGCCAGCGTTACGAGCGCCCCGCCGCCGGCCGACCAGAGCGGCGCCGGCGCGGACTCCACCCAGCTGTCCGAGCCTGATGATATCCTGTACACCTGCCAGACAAAAATAACAATCAGATAGACATCCATGCCCCAACAGCACTACTGGTATCATGCAGCGTACTTTGTGAACTTTGAGGCTTAACCTTGCTCTTTTTCGATGACGTGATATAAGTAAACTATGTTACCTTCCGTGATTATTTCGCACTCGATGGTCTCATCGGAAGATCAGCGCTGGAAGTCGCCAGCAACATGCTGAGATGAGGCCAATTCGTGACACTTTACTCTTTTATGTATGTCTATTACTGTTTGTGTGTTTATGAATAAAACAAATTCTATTCTATTCTATTCTGTCCACGCTAACTCACAAACTTGGCAGCAAGAATGTATACATATCCCTTTAAGCTCCATATTTGACGTGGTCCAACTCCAAATTACAAAACCTTTGGCCTCAACCCTTTAGACTATACGTCAAGACAACCTTTTATTTAATCCTTTACCAGGCATAGTAAGATTTTTCGATAAAATACGCGCCAATAGAAATTAAACTTTAGCATTTGGATTTAAGGTTCAAATTAAATTGCACTTTCAGGAAATGTGACTTTTCTTCAATCAAATTTATCTTCAAAACTGAACAAATTGGAATATATTTGGAATTTTTGGGAAAACCTTGTAGAATGGTGCCCCCGTGGAATAGGTTTAAAACAATTTCTGCTATTTCAATGTCTGCTCCATATGACATTGGAATTTATTAAACTAATCCCACAAACAGGCAAATTCGTACGTACACTGACATCAGAATAATATTTGAATGATGTCATTTAGTTATCGTGCGTCTCGCTCGCATTAATACATGTACTTGAACAAGTATGAGCGAAATACACGATAACTGAATGACATCATTTAGATGTCATTCATTCTGATATCGGTGTATGTTCGAATTAGACTGAAAAGCATCTGGTAAACAACCAGTTATAAACAGAACCTACCTCTTGGCAGTACCACATAGGGCTCTTGCAGACTGACACGACGGAGAGGTTCTGCGTGCGCGTGAGCCACACCACGCACACTTCTGTGAGGGAGACCCATTGAGCGCTCGTGAAGTAGTAGTCACTACAAAAAAAAAATTAAATTTACAAAAGTATTTTGCTTAAGGGCTCCTCTATATGATGGCCCAGCGTAGGCTAGTCTAAAGGACGCAACTATGCGTCCCTTGGACTGGCCTGCGCTAGGCCATCGTGTAGAGGAGCCATAAAATCAAAATATACAAAAATACTTAGAAAGTTAGATTTATCTCCTAATACCTATAAGCTGGCATTCTAATGAAGTAACTTAGCTATAGATCGTGTCATTCACGACGACGCGTGTCTTGAAACGTAATGTCATGTTAGATTTGACATATCTGCGCGTCATTGTGGATGACGAATTAAATAATAATAAAAAAAAGTGCATTTATTTCAGACAAATATGGTCCATATTTTGTTAGTACATCTTAAGAAATAAAAGCTAAGGCTAAGGTTAACTTAAAAAATAAACTTAAATAACTATCTTAGGTACTAGAGATAAATGCAGAGAGGACCAGTGCCTTATTAGGCCACTGTCCCATCTGTCAGCCACGACGGTCAGGACTGTGGCGGCTGTCGCACACCCTGCGGATAGCGAATTGTTGCGAGATAGTATTTAGAGTAAATTTCAGAATTATTAACATCCAAAAATAGACTATCGAAATGTAATATTTATCGGAGTTTCTTGACACGTCACCGTATTTGGAAAGTCTCCAGCTATAAACAGGTTTACCCGCTGTGGGGATTTGATATTTCAACCACACTTATAGCCAGGTTTTTTAAAGATTTTATCAACGGATATTGCAGGCGGGCTAAATATGCAAAGCAAGCGGAAGTAAATCTGTCCGTGGTATAAACCGACGGGACACCGCATTTATCTTTGGTACCTAAGCCTGGGCCGCCCGGCTCTATTTGTCAGGCTTACACTGGATTTGCGAATCTATTCTTATTATATTACTATCTTTTCTATACGGGATACAGCTGACTTCTATCCGCGTACCTTCTTTAAAATAAAGATAAACAGATTCCGACGGCAAAATATCCGGCCTATGCATTACAAATGTATAAATTCAGGGTTTCAAAAATCTTATTAGGATCGTATTACATTCGTAAAGGTTCGTTTGTACTTATTCCATTATTTATTTTAACCTTAATTCCAAAAACCCACAATGTATATTATGTATGCATGTAAACACTTTATTGTATATAAGACAGATAAAAAAATATTGGTCTGATCTGCCATTGCCTTTTAGTTCGTCTAGCTACCGTTGGCGCTTGTTGCGTATGCAGCTGTAATGTTCAGCTAAGGTGTAGTTGGACCGGACCGATACAGTGTTATGTTTACGATGCTTGATAAATAATCTTTACTTAATTTAGTCCTTATCTTTTATATATTTTTCAATTTGTTCACTCTATATTATTTTATGTCTTTTTCCTTCTTGTCTGTTACCTTTCGTGATTTTTCTCACTTGATGGTCTCATCGGAAGATCAGCACTGGAAGCCACCAGCAACATGCTGAGATGAGGCCATTTCGTGGCACTTTATACTTTCTTTGTTTTTGTTATATTATGTAATATAATGTGTCATGTTTGTGTTTACGAATAAAAATTATTATACTCTTTTCTAGTCTATTCTATAAAGATAAAAATATCAAAAATATGTATACACGACCTTATTGCCCTTAAATTGAGGCAGTGTGTTCATATTTTTAGCACTTGACTGTACAAAAGGTGGATTCATGCATCATAAGCATGTTTCATGTAGGTACTTCATATAAACCAGGTTTAAATTAAGACTTTTGACTCAGTTATAAGAGACATTGTGCTAAATAACCATAAAGCAAGATTATATAGATCTATCAAAGCTCGCTGTCTCAATTATAACTGAAGTACCTGTGTATTGAATAAGTTGATTATTTTATAAGACATTAAAAAAAACATGTCATGTCATCCATATATCCTACACGTACTTTACCGCTTTCACAGACACGCTTATTGTTTCCATCCACCTGATATTTCAATCTCGGGAGCAATAAATATAAAGGAAGCAGAACATATCCTTTTATTTTGATTGCACACGGCAGTAAAGCCGCGGAGCTATTAAAGGCCGTTGCGAACGGAATGTTTCATGCGACGTTCATAATCATAACAGATTGGAAAATATGTGACCAATTTTATGGAACAGGTTTTCATTCAACCGATTTTTTTAAATATTTACATATTTCTTTTGCCATATTTTTTCGCCATTCTTGGTCACTCTTTAGTGTATGGTTTCTATTTCAGTTTATATTTTCTCGTGTTTTTAGGTAAATATAAACTGTATGTGCTAGGCTTAAACAGACGGACAGCATCCAACCTACAACTTGTATCGAAACTGCGAGATTACTGTGTTATACACATACATGCTGAATCAGTCCGTCCGTCTGTTAAGCCCCTGTAGGGGCAAGAATGCAAGTGGTTACTCGCTGCTATCGGCCCGATTCGAAGAATGATTACGACACGTTTAATGAAAATGAAATGAAAATGAAAATGAAAAATATTTATTTTCCTTATAAAGTAAAGGTTTACAATTTGACATAAGTGGTTGGAGCTTCCTTTTAGGTGAATGAACCTGTATCAGGATGCCCCGCTCCTCCATAACATACAGTCTTTTTACTTAGTAGTAGGGAAATATTCCATAAGTACATGAAAGATTTATAGCTATATTTATTATATATATATATATATATATGCTATTTGATTTATGTTCTAGCCTAATTAATATATGAATATATGAGTGAATAAGTTTAAGATCTTGGAAAGAACTTTAAAAAGATCGATAACAAGACAACATGTCAAACTTGACGTTTATTTTGATTCCGCTGTGATCCCAGTAAGAACTACGATATTTCTAACTTCAAAGTGACATTGGTTGCCCGAATCGAGCTGCTTCTGTCAATTAATTATACGACATACAAACGATATATAAATGAGAACTTATCTAATCTAGAACGATTATTTCGATTCCGCTGTGATCCCAATAAGATCTGTCTACGATATTTCCAAAGTCAAAGTGACATGGGTTGCCCGAGTCGAGCTGCTTCTGTCAATTATACGACATACAAACGATATCTAAATAAGAACTTATCTAAACCAACTTATCGTTATCGTGTCTCATTCTTCGAATCGGGCCATAAGTCTTAATTCCTTGTTTTGTAAACACTCAAAAAGAATGACAATATGTCTCATTATGGTAGAATTGCTCACCCCTCTTCTAGTATACTCTTCGGCGGTGTTAAGTGCCTGGTGCGTATGTGCTTCGGGTCTGCTATGTCGGCTACCGTGAGCCGCACCGTGGGGTTGATCGTGCCAGGCTTCGGGTACCTTACGCTTCTGATCTCCGGGTATGTCTGTAATAAAACTGATTAGCTAGGTATCGGCTTATTATACACAGGAGAAACAATAAATATTGGATTAGGACGTAAGTAAAACAAGTAGAAAGATCTAAGATCTAGGTCTGTCTAAGTTTAGATACTTGGAGGATTGCTAACATAGGCTACCATTTTGTATTGTGTATGTTGATGTTGAGCATTTACTTAGTAATTGTCGATAACGTAAGATAAGGAACCTCGTAGACTCGACAAAACGCCGCTACAGCTTAACCAAGGGTGTATATTTGCTGGATGTACTCCCGTAAAATCTGCTGTCCATATCCGTCAAACTTATATTTTATTCAAATAATGTTGGGTCTCACAACCTGTATTGTATGTAGCTTACTTTGGCACGTTCAAATGTGTACACAATGGATGCAAGGAGTTCATACCTTCGCCGGATCATCAGTGTCCAGCGAGGGGCCGTACCACGGGAACCTCTGCTCGAGAACGAGTGTGTCGTTGAAGGTCGCGTACATCACCATGTGGCCGTCGGCGGACATCCACAGCGCTGACCGCGTTTTGAGGATCTCCTCTGTAACAAATGGGAATGCTTAGATACTAGCATTTATCAGAGCAGCAGAACGCGTGATGAAATTGCTTCCAATAATACTCGGATGTACTTCCTTGCCGAGGTTATCTTCAGAGGCTGCGGTATGTGATCATGCTGGAGCAGAAAGCGTCGATATGACTTGGTAAACGCTCACAGGCTAGTCACGAATAACAACACAGCAAAAAACTGGCTAGTTACGAAAATGTTAAAGACTGTCCCTAATTATTATTCAACGTTGTCGCGTAGACCATTTTGGAAACATCTAGGTTTTTCACAGAATTGCAAAACTATCCTATCTTCTTTTTCAATGAGCTTTATTATATGTGATTGCTGTATTTACCATTTCTTTTAACGATTTATTTCTAAAAATGATATGTTAACTTTATATACGGGCAAAAGAAAGTGCAATAAAAACACAAAACCTTTAGGACACATTAAAATACACAAAAAAGGAAAGTCAAATAACCAACTGCAATTTAACTTCTCCGTTTGCATTTCCATAAAGGCAGGATCATATCAAGAAAACCTATTTTCAGTGAAGTCTGGACGCAATGCAATTCTGAGCAATAACAACAGAAGTGCATCTGGGTAATACGAGATATAACAATAACAATAACGTAATTTATTACTGCACACATTTCAGAATACTTGAACTCAAATAATAACACATGCGAGAACCAGATGGCAATCTGCATTCTCATAAAATTATGAAGTACTAATGTAGTATGTTTGTGAAGTGGCCAGGAAAAATAGAAATAATATGTAAACTTTCATTTTATAAGAATATTTTATAATTATAACTTTATAGTAATTATTTAGCTAAAGATCGAGAATAACATAAGACTCGTAGACCAACGTTAAAACTGATCAATGAAATTAAAGGTTTTTAGTACGAAATCGTTAATATTTACTCACAAGAGCAGTAAATATAGGCTTCCGTAGTAAACAATGGCATTAGATTTGCTCATTTTCAAAATAATTCCAAAGATCAACGGAATCAAATACAGCCAACACCAAACGTACCCCGAGGTAACTTTTTATAGTTTCGAAGTGGTTTTGATACGACCTTCGAGATCGCTCACGTTAATTGGTGGATGCGGAACAAAGTGAAAGTCGTACATAAGATGAGCGCCAATCACCAATACTTCAACGAATGTCGTATCAAAACAAATGGTTAACCTGAATCGTGCTTAGGAGTGCAGGCGTATCGGATATCTTGGCTGCTTAACCACTTTTGCTGCTATATAACATTTTTGAAACGAAGTATTTATTATTGATAAATGCAGTACATTATTGATTAACAAATGTAAAAAAAATATAATCGTCATAATAATAACTATCGAAACTGCTCACAAATTTCATAAATTCAGTTCAGATATGCGACTTAAAGGCAGGGAGAACAGCTAAACATAAGAAAATAATTTTATACAAGCTGAAACTGATAAGCTCAGCTCGAGCTTCACATTTGCTTAGTCAATCAAAAATATTAAATGCAAGTGAAAAAAAAATACAAAAAGTAATAGCTGCATGTACGGGGATCGAACCCGGATCGTCGCTGTTACCACCTGTTTCTAAGCAGCTGTTTGCCAACTACGCGATTATAAGAACGTAACTTACGTTACGTAAGTCGTAAATTAGGCTACTTATTTTCGAGAAAGAATTTAAACAAAAGAAAGTGACGGAAGAGACGGAAAAATCTTACATTTTCTCTTTTCGCCTAGCTCACTAATGATATCAAATCGGCCAAGGCTATTTGTCTCCAGATCCACTGAAGTGTGCATGTGCATGAGTTCTAATGTTAGCGCGGCACCGCGTCAGCGTGTGCTCGGCTGCATCTGCGTCAATGCACGCACTGCCAACAGAGTCGTTTTCATTTAAAGGATGATTATACTGATTACATTTGATAATGTTTATTTTTATTACAAGATTTTGTTTGAATTTATTTATTTTTTTTTTTTTATACTACGTCGGTGGCAAACAAGCATACGGCCTGCCTGATGGTAAGCAGTCTCCGTAGCCTATGTACACCTGCAACTCCAGAGGAGTTACATGCGCGTTGCCGACCCTAACCCCACTCCCCTCGTTGAGCTCTGGCAACCTTACTCACCGGCAGGAACACAACACTATGAGTAGGGTCAAGTGTTATTTGGCTGCGGTTTTCTGTAAGGTGGTGGTGGATTTATTTGTTTAAATGGTACTAGAGACAAAAAATATAAACAATTTGGTATCGAATAAGATTTTGTGTCAAAAACACTGTACCATACATACGGCCTCCTAGTTGATATTTATTAACTCCTATGAAAATATATATTTATTAATATATAATATAAAAGGGTCTCTATTGTTTCCCATAAAGTTTTAAGTCATAATGTATTGTTTGTCCGCATTTTCGTTAGCCATAATTTGTTTTTCTCAGAAACGCATAACTGTTCAGGATTGCCATAAAACAAACCTAACCTAACCTATCTATACGATGACCTAAGGAAATTCCTGAAAAGTTAACGGTTTCAGAGTTATGACTAATGATAATATGACTATCATTACATTATGACTTGCGATAATTATGCGAAAGAAAGGGATCCGAATATATATATTATATTTTTTTTTTTTATTAGCCTATTTGTGTGTCCCACTGCTGGGCAAAGGCCTTCCCTCTAGCTTTCCAATCCTCCCTGTGCTGAGCAAGGTCCCGCCAGTCCCGCTGAAACGCATCCAAGTCGTCCCGCCATCTCTTTCTCGGTCTGCCTCTGCCACGACTACACCGGGGATGCCAGCTAGTGGCTAGTGGATCCGAATATAAAGTCGTTAAATCGTGTTACCTTCGTCTTGGCCAGAGTAGCAGAATAACGAAAAAATACAAACATAAATTTGTTTTTCTGCTTTAAAAAAAAGTTTGCTAAATCAGCATTGTGTGTTACTCAAATCATACTCATATGGGGTTTATAGGATTTATAAATATTGATATTATTGACGCTTAAAAATATCGGGCTCAATCCTGTCCAGGTAACTTGACGCTTGAACGCGATGAGAGCGCCAATAGTCCGAGACGGAAATGGTGCCTTTCACACGAGTTAAATACTCTACTTTTCATTTCCAATCCAAGGTAATACATGTGCATTAAAAAAAACACGGCTAAGTAAAAAACTTCAGTAGTATTTGTTTAGGGTACTTTCAATTAACAATTTAGGTATAAGTATCGTTATTTATGGAATGAGAAGTTAAATATCAGAATGGAAGCTGTCCAATAAATCTGTTTAAAACTAAATTTTATTTATTTATCTTGAACATAAATAAAAAATGTACTTAGAATGTAAAATGCTCTAGTGCAGATACGCGCCACTTTATGCACACTTCATAGAACAACAATGATTCTAAGCATGAGGAATAAAAATAGTATATTTAGTCATATTTTTACATTTAGTTGAACAATAATATCCTTTTGCATTTTTTTGTAAAAAGTACTCGTTTTATTACTCTTTTAACCTGTAATTGGATAATTTGGTTCGTTTTCCCTCTCAGCTCATTTCATAATACCTTGTTCTAAAGAAAATATTGCGTTTCTTCGCTTATTTTGTATCCCTTAAGCAGGTAATAGAATCCAAGTATCTTGTTTCTTTGTTTTGGAAATGACTTCTAAATTATTTTTTGTCAAGAAGACGTTTCAAACATTTTGCCTAAATTATTTATTGTATTGCTTTAACAGCATAAAATTAATTAACTTTAATTTCCTGAGTTGTCTTTCTATAGTTTTGTTGGACACCGTAAAAACAAAGCATAATTTTAAAACTTGACTTGCATGCCAATTATTTAAACTTGATTTCTTATTCTTACCACGTTTTATAGAAATCAGTAAGGCTATGATGGTCGGCTCTTTATCATTTGTCACCATGCCTGTCACGTTCTAACATGTATGTAAGCGTGAAAGTGACGGGCATAGTGACAAGTGATAAAAATGGAACCATGATGCCACCGCAGTAGGAATATGGTCGGCTTTTTATCACTTGTCACCATGCCTGTCGCGTTCTAACAAGTATGTAAGTGCGAAAGTGACGCATGACTTGACAAGTGATAAAAATGCGACCATGATACCGCCGCAGGTCAAATAAAATTATAGTTAGACAAATTTGGACACTACACTTTTGCGTCCCTTTTCCACTTTAAGATCCAAGTTGACTGCAGAAATTTACTTATTTCGGCTGATAAGAAATTGCGGTGTCTATCCGATCTCTCTCTATCTATATACATAATGATCGAATGTTCTAATTACATCAAATTTTATCCAGCCTGTATGTCATCTGTCTCGTTAGATGATACTAATAATATTAGTAGCTGCTAACCTACATCTCTCGGTCATTCACCTAGAGTGCTATAAGTGTAATGTAATGGAGAGTATCATCTTGTCGCTTAGCTGTTGTCCTAGAGACCTATTCGAACTAAAAACATCTTAACTTTGATAACGAACTGACATTACACATAGCCTCTGCATGTTGGTGCGCAGAAGAGGCACTATGAGCCACTAAAACTTGAGTTAAGAGTTTTGATATTCGAATTGACTTTCCGGTAGTCTGAGTACGGACACACTAATTCAATTACAGGCCACTTATTTTACTGGCGCGGTTTTATTATCAGCCTTTCCTGACTGAAGAAGAGAACAGGCTATATGATGAAATACATTCATGTATCTAAACAGAAGAAATACAATAGCTTATTTTATTTGCAAATTCTATACATATATGTTGTTACGTTTATATCGACGGTCTTTACTGAAGCGAAACAAACGACAACACGACGGATAGTACGGATGTTCCTTAAGAAGCAGGCAAAAAACAATTCTTGGATAAATATGATACTGCTTAACAAAGCGTAAACCCATAAGATAGAATTGTTATCATTATGGTTTTCCTTATAACAAAACAACTAAATTTGGTTTCCTGATGGCTTGTTATATGGTTATATATTTATAAAGCAATTTGAATCAAAACTGGTGGTGTTTAGAAAAAATGTATCCCACCAAAAACATTTTTATGTAAAACGTTGCCAAGATGAAACCATAAGGCTCGCACTGTCAAGAATTTATTAGATCTCATGTAGAGCCAAGCTTCTATACAACCCAATGTATTCTACGTTTCATTTCTCCTGCTCTGAAAGTGGGTCGTTGTTGTTTTAAAAAGAGTGTATAAAATGATACGTTTCTGCTCTATGATTTCCATTCTGATAAGTAACTCCCCATTCCATAAATAACGATATTTTTACCCAAATTGTTAATTGAAAGTACCCTCAAGAAATACTACTTAAGTTTATACTTAGGCGTGTTTTTTACATGCACATATATTTAACTTTCCTCGTAATCGAAATGTAAAGTGTTTATTTTGATGAGAGGCATCATTTCATCCCTCGGTTAAGATAAGATCATATTCGCATCTTTTCTATTTACCACCATATATTATGCCATATAACAACAATTGGCTACTTGACAGTTTTTTGTAAATAATGTCAAACGATCTTGATTTTCCTGAGGATCAAATGTCTATATAGGACTCATGGCATTTAAGCAACACAAAGGTCAGAAATGAGAGTTAAAGTCTGACGCTCGCACTCGATGATTGAAATGAAACGCCTCTAACTAAATGATAATGTGATGTGACGTCACATCACATAAGTCTGTCCTAAATGTATGAAAGATTAAGGAAATTGTCAATTTGACCCTGAAATATTGCTTTTATGTGTATAGTTGTCATACAATTTATTTTTCAATAAAATATAAAGAATCGAATGGTACCATTTTCTTTAATTTATTTCGACCAACTTAGGATCATATCACATTACATTAGTACATAACACTATTTTTTTATATTATAGTTCTATTTTTATTAATAGACTAATTATTATTTTATCTGGGAATAACAACATAATACATATAAAACTTAAAATCTAAATCTAAAAATAAATAAAACTAATCTTAAAATAAACAATTAAAAACTATCCCCCTGCGGCATGGTACCGTAGATGCTGGCAGCATTTCCTCGTTGTATCGCAATACTTATTCTCTGTGCGAGGAAGCTGCCAGCTCTACGATCACCGGTAGCGTCTTCTATTTTTTTGGCTAATTCCTTAAATAGTGTAGATGCATTCGGACCCCACGGGCCAAGGGGCCATTTTCTTTTCTATTTTTGAAAGACAAAAAATTTTTTTTTTGAGATTTTGGAGCCTTGTAATTTTTTATAATCTCAATATATATTTTGAAATTCCACTTTTTTATAATGGATGGCTTATTTTCTATCCATTAAACTAAATTTTGTTATAACATTCAACATATGTCAAGTACCCAATTCTAACGGCAACTATCTACTCGGTTGGGTATGGAGATGAAAGCGCGATTGTTTTGTGCGATAATCGCAGCGTTGAACGCATGCGTTTACGGAATGTATGAAAAATTACAATGCGCTTACCGCTGCGTTTACCGCGTAAAACAAGACAGTATAATTAGATTATCTAATGTAAAATGTATTTTTTTAGGGTTCCGTAGTCAACTATTAACCTTTATCGTTTCGCCATGTCCATTTGTCCGTCCGTCCGTGGCTTTGCTCCTTGAGCGTTAGTACTAGAAAGCTGCAATTTTGCATGGAGACATAAATCAGACATGGCAACAGAACGGTTCAATAAAAACTACATAAAAATTTAGGGTACTTTCCATACAAAATATTTTTATTTGCTGTCTTCAAAGCCCATTTTTTGATAAAGGGAATAATTCCGGAAATAATCGCCCCGTAAGAAAAAAACAATTGTGTAAACAAGAGGGGGCACCTCTAACTTTTGAACCACGGGTCCAACAAAAATGAATAATTCGTAAAACAAAAACTTATAAATAGCAATGAAAATTATAGCGAACATGATCCATCCAGCCCTTTTTGAGTTATTGCAAAAAGTCTTCTCTTCTTAGTAAAAAGACGTAAAAAGCGCTGCGAAGATACTTACAGAAGATACTGCAGAAGATATTACAAGCATAAGCTTGTAATGTACATGATACTTTCTAACTATTTTGACAAATAACTACGCAACTCTCCACTGAGAATGGCCCGACATACTTTTGCCCGATTTTTATCCTACATTCTGTTGATCGCATGCGTTGAACGCTGCGTTTATCGCATCAAACAACCGTGCGATTAACAGTAACTATTATTGCTTGTCTCCGGTTCGTCTAATGTAACGCAAGAGACTCTTCGTGCTGTGATTATCGCTAATGTGTTTACTGTCGGCTCGCGTTACCTCTCCGTTGGTTCTACTCTCCGTATAATAGTGGAAGTAAATAGCTTTTTACTTTCCATATTCAAGGTATACACATAGCTTTTTTTTGGAAAAGAAGTTCTTGACGAAGCTTTTGTGTATTGTATTCCTAAAGTATATAATTAATTATCAGGAAGCATCTTCATATCAGCCATTTATCGCCCACTGCTGAGCATAAGCTTCTCTTCCAGTACGCAACTTGTCCCGGTTCTGGGCTAATCTCATCCAGAAGTGACCCGCAATCCTCCGAATGTCGTCCACCCAACGAGCCAACGGACGCCTGGGGCTTCTTGTTTAGACATAACTACAGTATATTATACTAGTTCATTATTTAATAACAATTTTAATTAATTTATTTATTTGTGACTGTGATTATATATTTAAAATTAATGTAATAATTATACTGTGGATACTAAGTTACTAACAAAGAAAATTTGTAACTAATCTTACATATATGGGTATAATACCTGAAATAAATAGTTAAATTTCAATCCAATTGTTTATCACCCGAAATACGTGAATATAAGTGTCATAAAAGATAAAATATTTCGTATTTAATAATTGTCTTAAATATATTTCCATTATTGCAATGAAATGATTAGTAGCAAACTAACATTAAGCTATTTTAAGGTAAATAAAGATGTCTCAAAAGCTTAGTCCTACCTAATGGTAGGACTAATAATATAGGTGTTAAGGACTAATCATTTCATTCCTATTCTCAAACTTATTGTCTACTTGACAGTGATTTAAATCGCCGGCCAATCGTAATAATTCACGACGTTGTATATTGCCTTCAATATCTTTACAGAAATACAACGAAAACACATCTGAATGGATCGAAAATCGTGCTTTCTGAAGTTTACTCATGATGACTACAATCCCGTGAAGACAATAACTTTTTATACAAAGCTATACTGAAGAATTTGTTGGAATGGATATGAATATCGAACAATGGATATTCTGAAAATTGAAGTGTAATATCTTTCGGATAAAACCCAGCGTCTAACAGATCGTGTCGGGACAATGGTTTATTAACTTCGCAAAAAGTCTAAGTGATGAAAAATTATCATTTAAATGGGCCTCCGTTATAAATGGCGGGCGGTGCGGGGCTGAGGTACTTATACGTATCTTTCGGTTACACACGGTTTTTGTTGTTTACGAGTAGGTGCACGATGAAATATTTAGGTATTTAATTCACAAGCGGAGGTGGCCGAGTGGATATGGCGTCCGACTTTCAATCCGGAGGTCGCGGGTTCAAATCCTGGCTCGTACATCTGCGAAGAAATTCAAAGGTGTATGTGAAGTCCCCAATCCGCATTGGGCTAGCGTGGGGACTATAGCCCGAGCCCTCTCGCACATGAGAGGAGGCCTGTGCCCAGCAGTGGGACGTATATAGGATGAATTATTATTATTATTATATATTATAATTCACCTACAGAGTTTTATGACATAGGTTAATATAAAAGGAGTACCCCTTTATTTGGATTTAATTTGAGAAGGGAGCTTTATTTAACTTAACATTGGTATTTCTACAGGAAAGAGGTAGATTTTAGATACAAATAATACAAGGAAATATTCTTACAAGCATTTATTTGACTAGTGTGTTATTATGAAATTCAAAATTTGCAAACCACTTCTTGGCTAAGGCGCCGAAACACTTTTAGTGGTACATTGTGATATGCACAAGCATAATAATTCGAAGAGATATTAAGTCCGACAACGGTGACAAGAAAGTTGCCAGACTTTAGAGGCATTACATAAATAAATAACCGGCCAAGAGCATGTCGGGCCACGCTCAGTGTAGGGTTCCGTAGTAACTCTTCCGTCACAATAAGCTAAACTGGAGCTTAAAGTATAGTAAATTGTTAACCAAGGGATGAAACGGTACCTTTCACCTGAGTTAAACAAATTGGCAAATTTGCATAATCAGTACCTAATTAAAATAAGTCTTTTTACTATGAAGGGAAAACTTTTTGCGATAACTCAAAAACAGCTTAACTGATCATGTCCGCTATAGTTTTCATTTAATGTCTTTTTTAAGCTCTACTTCCACGATTTTTTTCATATTTTTTGGACCTATGGTTCAAAAGTTAGAGGGGGGGGACACATTTTTTTTTTCATTCGGAGCGATTATCTCCGAATATATTCACTCTATCAAAAAATGTTTCTTGAAAACCCCTATTCGTTTTGAAAGACCTTTCCAACGATACCCCACACTCTAGGGTTGAAGCGAAAAAAAAATTTCACCCCCACTTTACGTGTAGGGGAGGTACCCTAAAAAAAATTATTTTTTTAGATTTTATTTTACGACTTTGTCGGCTTTATTGATTTATATATCCATGCCAAATTTCAGCTTTCTAGCACTAACGACCACGGAGCAAAGCCTCGGACAGACAGACAGACAGACAGACAGACAGACAGACAGACAGACAGACAGACAGACAGACAGACAGACAGACGGACATGGCGAAACTATAAGGGTTCCGTTTTATGCCATTTGGCTACGGAACCCTAAAAAGTAAATTAGAACAATACAAGCACCAACAACCTTGACTGAAATCATTTCAATCAAGTACCCTACCAAATTCAATTTCAAATAACAACAGAAACTTTGAGAAAAGCTACGTTTTGAGATAGATGCAATTTTCTAGAGAAATCACCAAGATTACTGGGAGTGCAGCAGTGACAAAGAGCATTAGGCACCTAACTCGGCAGGCCGTGTGTCACGCGGGAAGCGAGTCGACTCGCGACATCCAGCAGAGATTATCGAACGTGAGGAGTGATAAATAACCTCAGCTTATGGAATAGTTAATCTTGTTACCCGACAGATGAAGCAGAAAGGGTCATGTTTTTGGAATGTATTCGTAAATGTTTTTATTTATTTGCCATTGCATTCAGTCTTCTTTGTTAAAATACTTAAGTTAATGTTTCCATTGAATTACATTAGGACTAAGATAAAATAAATGTTGACTAATGGACACTACAGCAAACCAGTCAATCAAGTTGAGTGTATTCGTAAATCTTTCAGTTTCTTTCAGATTTATTTCACATAAACTCATTCAGGCTGTAATGCTCCGAAAGAACAAGTTTAATGCACATGCTACGGATGCCTTCATATGTTACAAGCTCTGCCGGCTCATTAGTTTCCATAGAAAAACGTATAAAAGCTGGCGCACAAAAAGCTTTGCGCCTGAGTGAGTTTGCGCCGAGACTGCGGCGGTGGCAGGAAAGTCGTTAGATTTTATAAAGGTTTTTCTGCTATCGGTGCACTGAGGTCGTCCGGTGCAAGTGCATCTGAGCGAAGAAAATATGTTGGTGCACGTAGCCTAATCTCATTTTCACTGAAGCGCATCTACCTATTTTCTTAATACTAACTAGTTCATACTATTGCTAAAAGTACCTATCTTTGAATAATTAATACACACTTTCAATCGATAGAGACTCTTCCTGTCCACACTGTGGTAAGGAGAAGACTAGCTTACACTTAATAGAAGATTGTATTATGCATACGGCACCGCGATATAATAAATTCGGTAGAAACACACTGAAAGAACTCGAACTCAAAGATGTCCTTCTGTTCTGCAGGAAAACGAGAAGATTTGATGAGAATTTTAGTGTGGAAATGCCGCCGGGACAGTAACCTGTAGCTCCAACTTCAGGGAATTGGGCTGAATGAACCGGCCTGCTTCCGGCCGGTCATACCTACACTACATCTGAATTCAATATTTTGTGTGAAATAAAGAATGAGATGAGTATAAATAACGCGAACCTACTTTCCTTGTTTACGTCGTAAAGACAAGTATGAAACTACATTTTTAAACGATTTTCTAGTAAAAGGAGGAGGGTTTCTACGAATTAAATTAACCAAACCATTGTTTCATATAGGTACGTTTATATATCTTAAAGCCAGCGAGAATACAAATAATGTATAATACGACCACAATACCATTAGTAAAATGGCCGTATGAAAGCAGATGTGATTTAATGAAATAAGTGAACATTAATTTTCTGCTTTCAGGTTATGTTATTAAATCTCGTGCTTCAACTTTGTGCCGTAAAAATTTTACGTCACGGTTTATTAAGCGGCAACAACTTGCACGGCTTTAAAACTGTGTTTGCTGCACTTTGCTAAATTATTTCATTCTCTACTGGTTTGGAAAATTAAATAACTATTCATTGAGGTTAGATTTTTGTAGTGCCCAAAATATTTCAACAACGTCATACATATGAAATTAAATTTAAACCTGACAATAACGTCCCGATTCGAAGAATGAGATACGATAACGATAAGTTCTGGTTTAGATAAGTTCTCATTTAGATATCGTTCGTATGTCGTATAATTGACAGAAGCCGCTCGATTCGGGCAACCAGTGTCACTTTAACGTTATTAGAAATTTCGTAGGTAGATCTTATTGGGTTAGTTATCGATCTTTTAAAGATCTTTCCAAGATCTTAAACGTCTCTTAATCATTCTTAGAATCGGGCTGTAAGTCCAAATCATTCCTAGTAACTGCCTGAAATACGAGTGTGGTACACCGCAGGCGTGGATGTAGAGTAGCATCTGTTTCCGCACTCAAAAAGATAAAAGTTCAAATTCGAATTGTTGGAAGTCATAAAGCTACACAAACTATTTACAAAGTACTCGATATTGCCAAAGAGATGGTATGAAAAAGCCACTGAAACGAAAGAAGTATATTCCAAGTTTCATCCACAGCAGTTTGAAATACAATATTATCAATTCCGCAATCTTTTTCAATATAGCGGCAGTGAAGATGCGAATTGGATGGTAGAAAATCGACACAAGATCGAGTCTGGCAGCGCAACCAGTGTTCTGTAGGTTATTGCTCAACGAAATGTGTTTTTTGGGAAAATGGATTTCGATCATATTAACAGACCTATTCGAACGTGTACTGACATGAAAATAATATCCAAATTATGTCATTTACTCATTTAGTTAACGTGCATTTCGCTCATAATTGTGCGAGCGAAACGCACGATAAATAAATGGCAGCAGCATTAAGATATCATTTTGATATCAGTATACGTTCGAATGGGCCTGTAAATCGCATGTACTCAACCCGGACAATGGTTGACTTTGATTTGAATATACTTAATTTGAAAATACAATGATTAAACCTCAGTGTTATTTAAGAGGTTTCTCACGAAAAGATCTAAAGCTCCATCCAGAGGGCCATCTTGGCTAGATGACACTCGTTAGAAAACGCTATGTTGACAAACATACATGATGACAGATAATTTTTTACTGTTTGTTTGGCGTTCGTAGATTTTAGGGTAAATTAGTTTTTTTTTTTTTTTTTTTCATAATGTGGAAATTGGCATAAAGAACTTCAGCGACAATTGCGTCTATGGCGCTTAAGATCATTGTGAATTCACTGTGATAACTACTGAACGAACTAAGTATTTTTCACTTTAACATTTTCTAAGCTTAACGGGAGGTACAGCTCGCAGGACCACTAGTTATTCAGGTAGATAGATAAACCATTTATTCGCTTGCCACAATACACACAACTAACCAAAAAAATAATACAAAATAAAATTAAATAAAGAACAAAAAGCATCAATAAAAGGTAATGTGTGCTGTGTGTGTTGCAGCAAAACAAAAGGGTTCTGGCTCAGTAATACGCTCCACTCTTTCGGGTGAAGCACTGATAATTCTGCTAGAACCCAGATCACGAACAGATTAACGATGTAACAAAAAAAAAACATATATATACATAAATAGTTAGTAGCTTGCCTATAAAATAATAATAAGTGTCGTAGTATGGATTATATAAAAGTGTGGTGCGTGTTGGTGTATAGTACCTTCTTATATCAGATGTCGAGTATAAAGCGGCCTACAATAATATAAAGAGTTTGTACACATACAGACTAGATTCAGTAATCTGCAACGAAGTACCCGTGCGAAATTCCTGCAATTTGTTTATTTAAAAGGTACATTTTAAAATGAGACTTAAAGGTACTTGATTCGTTTGATGCTTAAAATGTTGTATGTATTAAAAATACTTTTTTGCCTCGTAGACTTTAACATACTTACAGACTAAACCTTTTAGCGCACTGAAACCCAAAAATAAAAGAAGTTCCGGAAAGAACTGACTCCAAAGTAAGTAAAGTATTCGTATTACAATAGTCCTTAAAAATAAGAACCGTTAAAGGAAATATTGCGGTGACCTTTCATTTAATTATTTTTCACAATTTTATTATATTCGTTTTAGGAATATCCTCCTGTATTAATTATACTTTGAGATTGTTAAGTTTTGTTTATCGAAGTAGAAATGCTGAAAGTTGACAATAAAGAACATAATACATTAATACACACATACTTATAATTATACTGACTGAACGAAGATGTAGTGACAAAAATTGAGAAAGGTATGTTGAGATGGTTTGGACACGTGGAAAGAATGAGTGAAAGAAGGTTAACAAAGAGAGTGTATAAGGGAGAAGTAGAAGAGGGAGCTGGGAGGGGTAGACCTCGGTGGACTTTCTCTGAACAAATCGGGGAAATCCTGAAGAAAGGCCAGGTCAAGCACCCTAAACCGACGAGCGTGTATGAGGAATGTCATGAAAGTGAAGGAAGCGAAAGAGGTATGTCAGGATCGTAGCAAGTGGATATCCGTGGGCTCTGCCTACCCCTTCGGGAAATAGGTATATTTTAGTTGATCACACGATAAGAACAACATTCGCATTCTACAACTTGTTTTACAACATGTGTTACATACCGTAAAAACATTCTCCTTTAATAAACAAAAAAATCTACATAAACAAGGTTTTTCAATCGTTTCAAAAATGAAGATTAGTTTGTTAGATTACTATAATTAATTTATTTATAGACACGAAATGTTGTTGAAAATACGTACCGTGTACCTATTTAGGGTACTCGTGGAGTCTGCAGGAAAATTCCAGCAGTTGGCAACAAAAAGGATTCGTATCGTTACAAGACAGCCTTCAAACTGCCAGCACCAGTTTCCCGGCATTTTTATTCACTAAAAAGCCTATATACTTACAAATTCAAGGCATTTAAGCCCTTTTAAAGACAAACAGAGTTGTATAAATGAAACGCATCGTCATGCCGCTACAACGAAACGAACCTGTACATTAGCACAGGCTATTGAAACTTATTTAATCTGTAGGAATATCTGACAGGTTATCTTACAATCTATTCCGCCCGAGATTAAGTAGGTATAGCTTTGAAAGAAAATATTCAAAATAGGCCAATCAAATTAGATTTTTTCGAAGAACTAATTCCCAGCAAGCTGGAATTCGTTTTAATATTTATTAGGTCCTAAATGCGTGTAATTCGAGTTTGCGCAACCCCACGAGTTGTACATACATTTTTGTTTTTTTTTTTTCAGTTTTTTGCTTGTAAGTTTGTAACTCAAAAACGGTACATCCGACGGAAAATTTGTTCTAATCCTGATAAAAATTGATATCTGAAGATCCTAAAGGTATGTGTAATGTACCTTAATATGAATTTGTAGTCAAATTTTGTTAATCATGTTTAAATCCGAAAACTCCTTATCCCCAGTATCTGATCCACAAAACCTTGCTGGTAGTGCCATTGTAATTGATGATAGGTTCCTTCTACATGGAACGGTTTAGCAATCCAAGGAAAAATATAATCTCCCAAGGCTCCCAAAGTTATGCACACCTCCTGGATTTGCGCAAACTCCGATTTCACGCTTTTAGGACCAAATGAAGGTATTAAAACGATTTCCAGCTTGCTGGGAATTAATTTCTCAAAAGCTTTTTTGGGTCTAGTTTTATCGGAGTACAAAGCAGTTTACGTAATGTCGTTTTTTATGGTATGTTGAATCCCGCCTTTATATATTTATCATGCTGAAAAAATGTTTTAGTATCTACCTGGGGAGCAGTATATGACTATAAATTACAAGAAATAATGTAGGAACGCTCTACTGCCAGCAAGGTCGAGCACTCGTATAACTCTGAGGGAACATTTTATTACGGCATTATAAGTTATCATTGGAAATCCATACATACTATGTTAAATTTACTAGGCATGACGTGACAAATCACAAAATAATGTCGTAAACATCACTTATTCTATCATTCGTGAACACAATCTCAACGTGTATTTTTGATACAACCACATAATCACAACCCCTCTGGTGTTGCAGGTGTCCATGGGCGGCGGTGATCGCTTACCATCAGGCGATTCGTCTACTCATTTGCCTCCTTTACCATAAAAAAAAAATCAAAGGGTAGTTAGTTAAGGCCTCAATGAACATACTTTCATACATTTTATAAAAAAATTAACGACTTTTATTTTTCTATGTAAAATAATTCATAACGGCTGGTTGACGTTACAGGGGACAAAAGAGCTGGCAGCTTCCTCGCTCAACGAATAAGCGTTGCGATTCAGCGAGGAAATGCTGCCAGTATCTTTGGCACTATGCCCCAGGGGCCCTCTTTAGATATAGATTTTTAGTTTTTAATTAGTTTAAGTTTCTATTGTACTTTTATTCACATTTTATTATCGTTATTGCTAAATTGTGTTATTTAAATAAATTAATCTTAATGTCAGATCATCTGTAACACCATTGCTTCAACAAATAATTCATGAATCAATGCATCACTAGTTTGTTTTAACTCAAAACGTTGTACTTTATGACGCGACGTCGTCACACCCGTCACAAGTGACCGGTGCGACGTCGTCACACCCGTCACAAGTGACCATGAGTACGAAATACATTGCCGCCCTAATATTAAAAAAAAAATGCTTTGGTAGTTAAAACTAATTTTCATAGCACGAAAACCTTCGTCTAAGTTTGCAATATTATCAAAATACGCACTGTATAGCTAAATTGTGTGGAAATAAATATGAATGCTACGGAAACTAACTACTATCATTTTACTAATGTGAAGTCTGGATTCAGCGTCTAAATGTTCTTTAAAATTCGGTATGATGATTAGTGCGAATACTTAGTACGTCCCAACATTTCGTTTCACATCGAACAAATGTGCGTCAACGAACCAGCATGGCGAAAATGGAGTAATTTTCACAAGAAAACCTTTTATAGACAATCTGCTGAAAGATGAAGTTACCAGGCGCACAGAATCCGGCGAAGGTAGACGAGTCATTAGGCAGGTAGCGCTCATTTACAACCGGCGGCACGGAACGATCTCGCGCCCCCGGCCAAATTAAAACGCAACACCTCGCAAGGGGCCGATGAAATATTCTAAATAACGTTCTTTATGAATATTGTTTCTTATTTTTATGAAGACGGGAAATTGAATTTCATTGAAGAAATAGTTTTTCACCACACCAGCTGGTGTATAATCTATTTATTCTTCAAAAACTGACAAGAAAGTTACAATTTATCCACGTACTGTTTTTAAGTTGCTTCCTCATGTTGGCTGGTGCAACTGACTCTGAACTGATGATTTTTAATTAAAAATATTTAACAGCGTTTATGTGGATTTGATTGGTAACGCTTTACTTACCACACTATATTTACCACATCAACGCGTGGTAAATGCTAACTATTTACCACACGTTGATGTAGTAAATAGTATTTTATACAAACGTGATAATTATAATAGCAAGCTTTTCAATCGAGTGCCGTGTCTAGGCCACAAAGCTTGCCGAGTGAACTTAGTAATATATAATACAATTTCTACTATAAAATCTAAATGATTTATTAAAAATATTAAAATAAGTACATAAATAAATTAATTTTATAAAATTTAAATGATTAGGTAAGTATCTCAGTTGATAAAAAGATAGTAGAACAGACATCAACGCACTTCTTATTCATTAATTAGTAGCGCGTTAATAGTTATTTATTTGTTTTACAAGGGGGCAAAGTTGTTGTTTAACCGCTCGTGCTAATATTAATAATATTGATACGTGGTTTCAAGGCACGAGGGTTAAACAAACTTTGCTTCCGAGTGAAACACAAAAATTTTCACCCCACCAACGCCAGAAAACTATTAACTATAAAATACCAAAATATTCAAATTAAATTAAAACCAAATGAATGTAATAAAAAAAATATCATTCAAAATCATCATTTAAAAGTCAATTCTACTAGCTAACATAAGGAAACAACTCAAAATTTGTATATGATTATTTGCCTACATGTGGATAAAATGCAACTTTCTCATTAGTTTTTGACCAATCAAGATGGCCTTTACGAGTTGGTGTGGTGAAGTCTTTTGTTCTATCCTTTGGCGACACGTGGTTGGTCTAATTCATTACAGTTGAGTCGGAAACCCAAATCGAAAAATATGCCATATATATATATTTATATATTTATGTAATGTATGTATGTGTCTTTATGTATTTAAGTAGATTATAATTAATTTATGTGTATTAGGACTCTATTTCTTTCAATAACAATTTATTTTAGTTTTAAACGCACCGCTTATTTACAATCTTTTCTGCTTTGCCCTAAGGTTGACTGGTAGTGAATGCCTCATGGCATTAAGTTCGCCTTTTGTACATTAAGTTTTTCTTTTGTGCAATAAAGTTTTAAATAAATAAATAAAAACATCGCTAGTTAAACTTTCTGTTCCCAAACTTTAATATTTTGTTACCAACCTAAGTCACACACGAAGTTCAAAAGTTTGTTGAAATCGAACATTGGCAGTAGAAAACTTGCTGGCTGATAATTAACTTGCAAAAGTTAGCCAGACTTGGCGAAGATAGTGCTTTTAGAATTATGAACTAACACTAATCGACAAAACCTTGCAAGTTAATTAACTACGAGTACAGATCCTCAAACGTTGTAATTAAGAATTTAGAAAGGCATTTAGTTTGTATTTTAATAAGCGAAAAAATTGACCTAATATGTATTGCCATAGACTGAGACGCGTAGAAGGAAGATAGTCTTTGCCCAGTAGAGGCACTCAATAGGCTAATAAATATAAATATATTTAACAAAGTTCTTGGAGGTATTTGTCGGGGCGGCTTAACGTTGTAGCTTAGGGGATTATTATAATAGAATGCAATATTGTAAGGTGGTTTTAGTTCATATTTTAACTGAATATATAGGCAAATAAGAGGCATATTTACATTTAGAAGCATTGCCGTGCTTCTAATAAATGCTTCTCCCCTGTGAGTTTCGAACTGATACTGACATCAAACTGCCATTAGAATTAATTTTCTATCTCATTTACCCACATAATGCCGCCGAAGTGAAACGATCAACAGATAATTACTGAAGATAATGTAGCGTAACTTAATATTCTAAGCTTGTGTTAGTAAATGGAAACGCAATATTATTTGAGCTAGTTTAATGAACGGAAATGAAATATGGCTACTAGTTCAGTAATAATACAACTGAACCATATCCAGTTTGAGATGATATAACCGTGTAGATATAAGTTATTGTCGACTGTGGACAAATAAGTACAGCTGCCGATAATAATTAATATTTTTTTCTTTATTTGGACCAACAAGGATAATAGACACAAAGAGTACACAATACACAATTACAATTAAAATACATCTATAACATTAAATTAAATGATGAACATGTAATAAAATAAAATTACATAATTTAAATAATACTTAGCAATTGATAAATAAAAATTGAAATTTAATTATTATAGTACATTGACAAGTTAGAAGAAAACAAACAAAATTTACAACAAAATATTTACAGATCAAATCGTGCCACACCTTTAATTTAATAGATCTAATTTAATTAAATAATTATTATATAAATATAGGGCAGTTAAATTGCTCCGCGAAAGCATTTAGGATGCTGTGGGAGCTTTTCCTCACGCGACCCAACAAAGACGCAATTTTTAACACGCTTTTATTAGGTCGACCTGTATGTAACTATGTAATGGAATCTAAGGTAACTAATTTAACCATCTTCCAAGAATCGTAGCGTCATGAAAATTGGCAGCTGTATGTAGTTCTGATGACAATACAATAATATGGTACTGTCGAGCTGATCCGATGATGGAGCCGGAAGATATGAACTGGAATTTCATGATGGAACATCGTATCATAGCCGTGTTTGGATTTGTTAGAAAAGTCTTGTAATGAACTTTGACCACGATTAGGGTTCAAGGTCTGATGATGAATCCGGAAGATAGGCACTGGTATGCCATGATGGAATATCGTATCATAATCGTGTTTGCACTTATGAGAAAGACCTCGTAATGGACTTTGAACACGATCAGGTTTCAAGGTTATAAAGCGTGTTTTTGTAGTGTTTTTTAAACTATTAATTTATTTTCCTAATGATTGCTTGGAAACTGTCAGTGCGGGCTTCGGCAAACATACCAGACGCGCTACACCATTTCGGCAGTCCCATTAGCATCCGATATGCGTTATTGCCGTAGGGCGTTATAGGCCCTTTTCGTATACTTCACCCACAGGCTGCTAGAGTAGAAAGATTGACAAAACGCTTTAAAAAGCGTTATCTTTACATACTCGTAATTGTATACTCGTCGATAAATATTCGTAAGAAAAATGAACATTTTGATATAAACTTATTGAAATTACGGGCATCCAAGGCAGTGGAGCCAAGCGTGCTCGTTATACTGTTCCGATCCAAATCGAACTTAAAATTGGTGCAATTTATTTAACCCTGGTATCTCGGCTGGCCTCTTGGAGAAGTGCCATACGCGGGAGTTAGTTATCGCAGAATGTGGAGCCAAGTTTTCTGTTATACGGATAAGTTTTATGATAAGTAGTTTAGTGGGGCGAGTTTAAGGAGATTTATTTTAAGAATGGTTAGCAGATAAACTCTGGGAGCAAAATTATCGAACTACTTTCAGTGTTGAGCCAATTTAAAGATTAGGGTATGTATATTATTTATACCCAGTAAGAGATTTTATCTTTTTTATAGCTTTGATATACACAATATCATCCACCAATTAAAACTTAAATAAATATTAAATTAAACATCTAACGCATAATGCCAAAAAAAATCCATTTTATGCCGAAAATGTCTTACATAATTTTGGAAAGGAGCTGATAATCTTCAAACTGCTGGATCGATTTTTATCAAATATAGCTAAGAACCACCGCAAGGAATCTCGCTTTCACTTACAAAACCGCATCAAAATCGGTCTATCCGTTTGAGAGCTACGATGCCACAGAGATGACAGACACAAATATATTAGATTGGCATGAAACATAAACCACCCATCTTTTTGAGTCAGGGATTAAAAAGTAAACGGTTATGAGAATTTCGGGCCATGTTAAGGGTTTCGTAGCCGCTACAATAAACTAAACTTCTACGACGCTTACGAAATTGCAGGTAGCAGACTAGCAAAATATACAAATATTATAATCTACACTCACCTTCATACAACCAATCCGGCACGCCATTATAAATGGTCCCAGGCTTGCCGGTGTCGGTGACGCGGTAGCCAGTGGAGGAGCGCGGCGCGGGCCGGTAGTAGATATCACAGTCCTTCACCGTGATGAGCCCGTGGCCCTTGGGGGTCCACGTGGCCAGCAGCAGCGCCGGGCCCTCGGTCACCACGCCGCCGCCCACCTCGTCCGGTAGCGGCGTCAGCGGATACGACTCGCTGGAATAAAAGGTTGTGGTTAATATTGGAATATTTGGCTTTGTGAGCGTAGACCCCGATAGCCCCCATGGCTAATTTTGGAAATGATATGAAAAAATGTTGCCAAAGGCGAAATGGAGGCCTTCGCTTGTGAAGCAAAATTCAGCCAAAAAGGACGTATTGTGTGATTTTACTAGAAGAGGACGTAAATGGGCTAGATTATCAGTCTGCCTGTCAGTAAATCGCAGAAGGCCACACATTAACAGTTCCCGTTCAGCTTACGGCCTGACAGCGAACACGCACTGATAGTGTGTGCTGCTTGACTATTCCAGTCAACGCCGGCAGATCGGACAGTCCGTGGTCTGAAATAGAACTGTTAATGTGTCTGTCAATTTATAGGGCCCTGTCAAACTTTTATCAGATCGTTGCCGGCGGGCAGCCGTACGGGGGAAAGTCGCACGCTCTCACAGCTAGGCCACCAGCACTTTAATGATAAAGTCATTATCGTAAAATAATAATTTGCAATTTTGGTTTTCCACAGTAAGCCATTTACTTTTTACAAATGAATTTCGTCAGTTCATTCGTCGTCGGAAAACAAGCATACCGGCCCGCCTGATGGTGAGCAGTTACCGTAGGCTATGAATGCCTGCAACTATTGTCTGGACTGTATTTATTTAAAATCGCAATTAGCATAAGTCACTTCAGGCTTAGGGACTAAATATTTCACGTTTTAAGGATGAAGGTCTGCTACCCGAGCTAGTCGTGGGAATTTACACATTCCTTTCTTATTGTGGCCTTCCCTTAGAATTTGTAAAATACTGTTTCGCATTCCGCCCACAGAGGGCATGTTCATTTAAAATTCCTAGACTCATCTTTTTATTTATTCATGGAAATATAAGTAGAAAAGGCGCCGCATACGTGTTATGCTAAATGGATTCACTTAGCCATTGCATTCCCGGCCACCAGAACCAGGAGATAAGAAAAACAAAACGGAAGGCGAAGTAATCTCTAGAAGGTTTTACTCGTGACTTCGTAACTCCGTATGAGGTTTGCTATTTTCTTTGTGAACATGCGTGCTCATATTAGATGACATCTTCATTGCTAACCAACTTTATGCCCTCAGTCAAATGGAAAAATAAAATGTTCATATTTCTTTTATACTTGTATAACTTACTTCGTAGTTCCAAAGTTACTTAGTTTACCTTTTAATCGCTTTAGATCATAAACAAAAACGTCACTGATAGACCAAGGTCCCGGGCGCAAACGAGCTAATGTAAACCTTACTTGAAAGTGTATAGGTTACTTTAACAGCGTCCGCCATAACCCCTATAGTTGTCCCTGGCGCTGTGGGCACGACGCACTAGTTACGACGCCTTTAGGTGTTCTTGGCGTCCAAATGGTCAAACAGCCATCTAGTCTAATCGGTAGTGACCTAAAGAAACAGGAAGTCCCAGGTTCAAATTCTGATTACAACTCTAAGATCTCTTCTTGATTATATCTAAATACGCGCTGTAAAATGATCTGCAAGATTATTTTTAAATTTTCGCTGTAAGTTAATTACGTAACCCTTTTGCGTTTTATTGTGAGCGGAACAGACTTTTTAGGTTTCCGTGCATCTCCCTTGTCACAACATGTCACCTTTTCTTGACCCCCTTTTGAATTAATGGATGACCCATAAGAGAGGTGATAGGCAAATAATAAATGAAAAAGGTTTGAATTCCACCTATTATTAACAATGCGTCAAAAATAAGATATAGCTTATAAACTTAACTATTAATTTGATGACTTTTTTTGTAGGATAGGCAGGATGGTAAGTGATGATGTGGTCTACGGTGGAGCATGCTTACCTATGAGATACCTATTTACTCTAGCCTTGAAGAGATCCAGATTGTACTCATGCGGAAACACAGACTCGGGCAGGGCATTCCAATCCAACTTAACAACAACCTAATTGCTATTACGATGATTGGTGGACCTCTTCGCGAGTAAAGGCCTCCTCCAGACTACGCCATTCTGAGCGATCCTGCTCGGTATGGTATTGGTGACGTCATCCACCCATCTTTCCAAAGTGTCCCACATTTGGTTCATTTTGGTCACTCATCCTCGTTATATGGCCTGCCCATTGCCATTTCATTTTCAGACAGTGTTCTAATGCATGGATGACTCTCGTTCCCTCTCTTATTTCAGTGTTTCTCACTCTGTCTAGTCTTTTTAAATACTTGCCTAAAATAGGTAGGTAACATACAATACCATTCACCCTACTTCCTTCTTTATAATATCATACTTAAACCTTCGAAATTAAAAGCGCAATTCAAAAAATATCTGGAACGAAAAATAACTAAGAGGAATTGACACTTTTATTTAAAAAGAACGTTATTATGCTTTCGCGAATAAATTGACTCCGGGAACTTAAAACGGAAGAAAAGTAAACACTTCCATTTTCTGTTGCAAAAACACCAATATCCTTTCTTCCCGAATTCGTAGCACGTTTCATTAAGGCAGGTACAAACTACAGGCTAAGGCCATGAATTCACGAAGCAGTCGAGTTGCTACCATCGTCAAACCGTTTCATAATCAATCTTAACATAACACATTAAAGTTGATTTTCGCATGCCCCTTTTCGGCTCAGCGGTCTTATTTTGTTCTTACAATGGAGTGAATGAAAAGTGGCAGCGGCGCGGAACACTGCTTTGTTCAGTTGCTCGGACTTTTTACTTCTTTCGCCATTCTTTTTAGATCGTACACGGAAAACAGAAATAATTCGTGTAGAAATTTAGGAAGGGAAATGTTATACAGTGTTCTGAATTTTAACTAGTTTCGAAAACAAAGCATCGTGCTATAAACATATGTTACAATATTACACAGCACATTATCAAGCGCAAATGTTAATTATGAAACCATTTTTTTTAAAGAAACCTTTGCAGATAAAACTGTTCTCATAGTTAGAAATGCATTATAGATTTGCATGCTGTTTCGGCTGAATACTGTGACAATATTTGTACCTACGTATTCTTGCAAATAAACGTTTCTATTATATTCTATTCTAATGGCATTAAAATTATATACGACCATAGTACCTAAAGCTTACAATAATTAAGGCTAACTCACGCTAGAACGGCCCGAACCGGAAAAAAAAAATTAGAAAAATGAAGTGTCGGACGCCTGCAGACGTAAAATAAGTATTGTTAAATAGTTCCATCTGGTTTTCATCAGCAGTTCCATTTCACCAAATAGCACTTTTTAAATGCAAATACTAGAATCTGTAGACAAAAATCACTATATGTATCCTTATAAGATTTGAAGAATTCCTACAATTCCTAATGGAACTAACCATTGGAAGTGGAACACCAAAAATGTTCTCTAAAATTGCCAAACATGAAATACGCGTTCAGGTCATCAACAGTTTCACTACATCAAATGGCACTTTTTCCAATGAATATGCTTAATTTGTTGATGAAAATACAAAATCGCTATATGTATACTTGAGGAGTTCTCTCAATGGGTACATCATTGATCCCACCATCAGAATTGGATTTTAAAAAAAGGAACCGACCTGTAAGTGTTGTTCCACTTTTGATTTTGAAGTAGGTTAAAAGTGATGTGTTACGTGCAGGGTGTGAACCCATATCCAACCGTAACCTTGTCTTTGCTAGAGCCAATAGGCTCTTCACCGATAGAGCCAAAAAGCACCAAGCCATAGCCAACTGATGTTTCAACTGTCTAAGTAACAATTGCTTACACAAACAGCGATTATTAGTTCTATTGTGAACGGGTCTTTATTGCCTATCATAATATAAAACATAATTTAATAACCTATCGCATTCAATAATCATATTAACCGTAAGTACCTATAAAAACATTAAGGCTTGTTCTGTCTACTCCAGTTAACCAGTTTAGGGACTCCGCATTTATTGCCGCAGCTCCGCAACACGATACTTAGGCTCAATATATAGGCTATTACTTTTTATGCGGCCCTAGGACTCGGTATCGGGTTGCGCTGTATTACAGAGCCGATGCCAGATCGTCAATGATGTCACACAAATTGAGGCGTGATTTTTTTCCAAATCTTTTGCTTTTAGACACACGTTTTATTTACGAGTTATAAACTTATTTTATTTCTGCTTGTACGCGATTATAAGCTCCTATTTGCGGGATTTACGCCTGTCATGGCTTTAAAAGAACACGCTAGAATAAGCAAGTATACGCAGAGTGAACGTGTCAGCACGTGAACTTAGGCAAAAAAGGCTCTTTCTTCTCCTGCGGCAATCAATCATAACTTTCTTTTCGGGTTTTATACCTTAAGTATTTTATGTTAAGCAGACATGTTAGTTGCCACTACTAAATTCTGAAGTATGTTGTTGTTATACAATGCAAAAATAATAAACTTTAAATTGCGATAGTACAATCGTCTAACTGTTCTCAATTGGTTCGACATCATAATATTAGAGTCAGGCCAAGTAAACTTCGCAGCGATTTTGATAGCACAGACTGTCAATTTCATAGAAGTTTGACGTTTAAAATAACACTTGCAGACTCTGTGCTATCATAATCACTGTCGAGTTAGCTTGGTCTGACTCTAGTAATATTTATATAAATATTTTTCTATCATATCCAGACACTTAAGTTCTCAATAAAACACAGCGTTATTTTCAAAAGATTCAACACCACAAATTAAATAACTTAATGGAGTCAATCAGAATTCCAGACGCCGCAGTCAAAACCCTAAAAAAGGCGTAAAACTTCCTTAAAAATAAATTACTCGGTCGTTTTACTCCTTCTGGCGCTCGGTGTCGAAAGTGCCGGTACCCGTTAAAAGTTCCAGCCCCGGACCTCAGAGGACTCGTTATGTAAAGGGCATTCCTTAAAACCAGATGGCTTTATTCAAGGTGAGCTAATGTTCGGGTTTGAGGCGTTAATTATAGGCAAGTAAGTAAAGTTAAAAGAAAGATATAAACTTAAAAAGTAAAGTTAAAAAAACCGGCCAAGAGCATGTCGGGCCACGCTCAGTGTAGGGTTCCGTAGTTACTCTTCCGTCACAATAAGCTAAACTGGAGCTTAAAGTATAGTAAATTGTTAACCAAGGGATGAAACGGTACCTTTCACCCGAGTTAAACAAATAGGCAAATTTGCATAATCAGTACCTAATTAAAGTCTTTTTACTATGAAGGGAAAACTTTTTGCGATAACTCAAAAACAGCTAAACTGATCATGTCTGCTATAGTTTTCATTTAATGTCTTTCTTTAGCTCTACTTTCACGATTTTTTTCATATTTTTTGGTCCTATGGTTCAAAAGATAGAGGGGGGGGGGACACAATTTTTTTTTCTTTCGGAGCGATTATCTCCGAATATATTCACTTTATCAAAAAATGTTTCTTAAAAACCCCCCTATTAGTTTTGAAAGACCTTTCCAACGATACCCCACACTCTAGGGTTGAAGCGAAAAAAAAATTTCACCCCCACTTTACGTGTAGGGGAGGTACCCTAAAATAAATTATTTTTTTAGATTTTATTGTACGACTTTGTCGGTTTTATTGATTTATATATCCATGCCAAATTTCAGCTTTCTAGCACTAACGACCACAGAGCAAAGCCTCGGGCAGACAGACAGACAGACAGACAGACAGACAGACAGACAGACAGACAGACGGACATGGCGAAACTATAAGGGTTCCTAGTTGACTACGGAACCCTAAAAAAGAAGTACACACCACGGAACGGTATTTTTGGGAGTTGATTAATAATGTGACTTATCATTCGGGCCACAAAAATAATCTTCGATTGTTTTAATATTCATTAAAGCCTCGATAATACGAAGAGTAAAACTGCTAAAATCACAACGCTACGACTTGGGTTTGCAGTAGTTAGGTCTAAAAGTAAGACATGAATCGAGTATGCTATTCCTACAAAAGACGGTTCTAGTGATTTTTTCTATCTTAAAATGAAGCTGTTAACTATGTATGGCTTGTCATACATAAATATATACGAACATACAACATACTCGCACGTACACTCGAAAAAGTGTTTCCTTTAACACCCCATATTCGCAAAAAGATTCTAAAATTGAAGTCTATTTTTTCAAAAATATTTGCGAGTATTGAACGTCAAAAGAATTAGTTGTTCACTAAGTTCGTACAAGCGTTGATTGAAATATCAGACGTTTAGAAGGAAATTAAAACGTTTATAAAGAAAGCGCGTAGGGAAGGCAACTTATAAACAAAAATACATATGCCGTTGTTTGAATTGTTTGGCAAACTGTGTGGTGAATTTTTAATAGAATACTTGAGTGAGAATTTAAAACCAAAATATCACTGTCATTAATTGGCACATACCTATGTAGACCTGTTACAAGCTAATTTGAATATTCAACAGTTTTATAAATATTTATTATTATATTTTCACTTCTAAAGCTCGTTTTTATTAGGGTTCCGTAGCCAAATGGCAAAAAACGGAACCCTTATAGATTCGTCATGTCCGTCTGTCTGTCCGTTTATGTCACAGCCACTTTTTTCCGAAACTACGAGTATAAGAACTATACTGTTCAAACTTGGTAAGTAGATGTATGCTATGAACCGCATTAAGATTTTCACACAAAAATAGAAAAAAAACAAAAAATTTTGGGGGTTCCCCATACTTAGAACTGAAACTCAAATTTTTTTTTTCATCAAACCTATACGTGTGGGGTATCTTTAAAGGATAGGTCTTCAAAAATGATATTGAGGTTTCTAATATCATTTTTTTCTAAACTTAATAGTTTGCGCGAGAGACACTTCCAAAATGGTAAAATGTGTCCCCCCCCCCCTGTAACTTTCAAAAAAAGAGGATGATAAAACTAAAAAAAAAAAATGTTCATTACCATGCAAACTTCCACCGAAAATTGGTTTGAACGAGATCTAGTAAGTAGTTTTTTTTTTAATACTTCATGAAGGGTTTCATGGGCGAGTCCGACTCGCACTTGGCCGTTTTTTGATAAGAGCGTCCGCAAGCTGACGCGGTTGCACGGAGCGGGTGAGCGGGTTACGAAAAATAGTATGAGCAACGCAAACTGGAGCGGACGCGTGCGACGTATTTTGCCTACAATAGCACCCGCGTGCGTGTGCCCGCTCCGTGCACCCGCGCCAATTAGCGGACGCCCTGTGTGGCTACCGGATAGCGTATAATATACTATCGAGAACGTACAGGTAAAAAACTTAGTGAGTCACCTGTTGTATGTAGTTGTGACGTGTTCGAATAGACATTTGTTTTGTTTGTGTGCGTCTTTTAAACATGTATTGTCTATTCGAACACGTCACAACTACATACGACAGGTGACTTACTTAAGTTTTTTACCTATAATTTAGTTTCTCAGTTTTGACACTGTCAGTGACTCATGGTACGGATACTTAGTGTGAAACAGACTAGTCAGGATCGAATTTTCTGTTAATTTCATATAAGAGCCAACTCAAAAAATAAACAATTGAAATTAAAACGCGCCTATCAACACCTATCTCGCAAAAAAAACAGTTGTTTTATTCACTGATTGTACAATATAAATATATACGTACATTTTAAGATTGCTTTTTTCAGTTAATCCCAATAGACTCTCCACTAACCTTATCGTTTCAGTAACTAACTAGGATTTCAAAATGAGTTTTACATTTCTAGTTAGTCATTTAATTTAAAACTCTAATATTAAACTTCCCTGCAACATTTATTAAAGCCATTTCATTATATGTCTGCACAAGCAGCTTAAAATTACATTACCAACAAACTATATTCCCATTGCAGTGAAAAATATAGTACATTATATGTACAGTCAACCAATTTGAATCCTAGGCCACTATAGAACCTTGTCGCTTTAACTAGTCTATACATGACATGCATCACTCAATAAGCACTGTCGTAGAAGTCATTATGACATGGTTCTATAGTGGCATAGGAATCAAATTGGTTGACCGTACCCGGGGCCGCTACTGAGGTCACAAGAAGTTTAATAGTTAATTACACGTACAATACGATGGTCTCATAGATTACATATTTTACAGTACATATGGGGCTACTTTATAGCACTAGTGCGAGAAGTAGCATATTACGTTACTGTGTCGAACATTTAAAGGGCCATATGTACTGTAAAACGTTGTACGATACATGTGCGAATAGGCAATTCGCAACTCGTGTCGATTTAAAACACTCCCTTCGGTCGTGTTTTAATTTATCGCCACTCATTTCGAATTTCCTATTTTTCGCACTTGTATCGTAATGTACTATACTAGATACATCATATATTTAAGGGACATTCCTTGAGAGCTTACGAAATGTTATTCCTTTGTATGATAACTGTAGGTACCTCAAAAAAATGCGCAAGAAAACTGGAGAATGTGATGAATGTGTGTAAATCTGCCAAAAATATAAATATTAAGAAACCAAATATCACTTCATAAGCATTTTCAAAAGTATGAAAACGGGCATTTCGTAAGCGACATTCTCGTGTATTGGCCCATAAGACTATTCGCGCCCACCACTCATACAAACATAAGTATTCTCATACTACAAGCTCAGTATTTGCAGTATTATTTTAGTAAGTATTTGCTGTGTTGTGGGACAACTAATGCTTGACACACGCCAAATAACTATTTCCTCACACTTGCTTGAAAAATATCTTATTTCATGCAGGTGTATTGAAGGACAAAAGCCTAATTGTTCCCGCGGGAGTTATGGATTGTCACTTATTCATACAGACCAAGTAGCAAAGACGAGTTACTTTTAAAATACTGACGTTTATAATTAAATATTTTGATTATTTTTAAAATTATTTAATTTTATTGATTTACCAGCCGTTTAAAATATTTTACTTAATTTTCAATCGTGGCTGAATGCCGAATAGGTGTGCGCCTTTGAAGCCTAACATGTCAAGAAATTACAAAATGGCGGACGAATGTTAGATATGTCACCCTATTTAAGAATTATTTCGCTTAAAATTTAGTTATTTCTTCGCAAGTGTGATGAAAAACATTGTGTGTAACTCCGGGAGTAAGTATATTTCAAACTCGGATCTTTAACTACCTCCCTCGTGTCCAAAATTTCACTTACCCCCTTGCACGATGAAATATTTTATTGTGTGCTTAAAATTAAGCTATAGGCATGACAAAGAGTTAATATTAAACTTAATAGATTTTTGTTGACAGTATCTATTAAAAGTAATCTGTGCCTGGTCCCCATTATATACTTACCTATAAAGTACAAGCTTATAATGTTAACGTTACAAATGGGAAAACTTATTTCATTAAGGTGAGAGATTTAGATTGAAATAGGTTTGACTTCGCTTAGGGTGTTTAAATGCCAACGCTTAAAGTTTGCTTTTAATGGTGTTTCATTATAATTAATTAAAAGAAAGGACAAGTAAAGAAGTTTTCCAAAGCCGATTGCTGACATAAATTATTATCCCATTATTACTTTCGAGTGACATAGAATGTAGATACTAGACGGAGCGTGCCGGACCACCTTAGAAACCTTTCAGTTAGATGAACCGATTTTTATAAGCTTTTATTTAACTTGTTGTTTAACTTTTGTTAGGGGCACTTACACTTTCAACTAACCTGGAATTAAAACGGCCGGTAACGTTCCTTCTCGCATAAATATAACATAATCTAAAGTTTAATAATACAAACTTAGATAAAGAATTTTTCCTTAAATAATATTTTAAGAATGAAAATGTAAAAATTGCAATTTAATCCTTTCTTTTAAAAAAAAATACGATTTTTCTTGGAAATTCTAATTGAAAATTGCCCGAAATAATTCTTCTTCGAACTTGCCTGATAAATTATATAAGTTATCATTTAGTTATTGCGGATCTAATAGCCAAGCTTATGCTGTCTCTGATGCAGTATACTTGGTAACGTTGGTTGGTAACAGACGGCAATAACATCCCTGGGATAGAGCAGGTGGCCTGTGTTGTACAATGAGACAGGTTGTAGACGAGGCTAATGGAAAATAGCGCCTCGAGATTAATTTTGACGAAGCCCGTATTGATTTGAAGTTTTGGAACTGTTTCGTATCAACGGGTACATAAACCTGTTAATCTACTCTTACTGTTTGAAGATAGAAATGTGTGTAGGTATATATATACAAACGTTTTCTCACATTAATGACATTAAAGAGCATAGACAACATGAAAGCATCCGGCCTTCGATATATGCTGCGTGTGAGGCCCTAGGCCGAGCCGTAGGAGATCTGGGGTCGGAAAATGATTCTATTGAGCATAAGACATTTAGCATACTTACTCTACTGTGGCTGTTACAGCTTACCCACGTTTTTAAATTCAATCGCAAACTACAATATAGGTACTTTAGATACTTTTGTATCGTTTAGTAAGCACTGCTTAATTCTCCAATTAAAATTCTTTGTTCTCATAATGCAGCCAAAGATACGAATCTGGGATCACTTTCAACTGAGTGTCTTTCTACTTGAGAACGCCGATCCGATTATGCCTCAGCTGGGGCCAACGACTTCGGGCATATGGACAAGTTTCTGTGTTATTGGCCAGTGTCCAACGGACACACTTGTAAGTTTTGCAAAGTTACAGGTTGCGATATTGCTACTGGTAATTCCTGATAACCATTTATAAAGTAGGTGGAAAAAATAACTTGTACACGTAGACACAAGTGATATTGCCATTAATTCACAACTGTTGCTGACAGTAAGACGGAAAGCAGCAAGCTTATCAGGATTTCCAATAGTCCTTCGGGTATGGAAACTTGGCAACGCGTGTCCATCCATTTTGTTCGTCTACGTGTGAAGCGCATTGGAGTGCTCTTCAGTTCAAGCTGTGTTGCTAAGAATTAACGAAGACTTGAAGAATTTAAGTGGCTCTAGAAAAGGCATGTTGTAGCAGTTAACTTTACTGTGTTCATTATTAAAATTGGCAAGTCATTTTCACTGTTTGTACTGTTTTTGTATGTATATTTGTTTGGCTCAGTTTAAGGCTCAAAAGCTAATGGATCTTAACATATGCTACGTGTGAGGAGTCGTTAGATTAGTTTCAGCTAGCATAAGACTTAAATCCTTATAACAATTCAACCAAAATTGGATTTAACATTTTATACTGATTTTGTTTAAGAGCTGTATATTTTTAGCATAAAGTATAATTCTAAGGAAATTCTTCAATAATAAATCATGGCAAGATACCAATTATAACTCTTCAGTTATTCGTAGATTCCTCTCAGATTTATTTTCCAAATTGTCCAAAACTCCTTTAGCGCCAGCTCTTCTTAATTAAGAGATAATTAGTTCTTATTTCAAGGCCTGAAGGGCGTCGTCAAACCGACGATATTTTCGAAACGGCAAACGTTATCTGGGAAAATTAAAGGGCGAGGGATAATCCTTTAATTTCGTTATTACTTTTGGGCTCAAAATCTGATTTAATCCTAAATTGGCATTTGACATTTCGATATTTACAGAATTTATGAATAGTGTAAACAGCATACAGCTAAAGGCAATTGTGATGCACTTTGTAGACAAGACCCACAGATGATCAGTGTTGCTGTAAGCACCCTGAGAAGCGTGGAGGTATATATGGATGGATCTGGCACGTCCAGTAAGGGTCTAACGGCCCAATTTGTACAATGATTATAAGATGTCACAGCGATACGATACCGATCTGGCAGTGTCAAAAATGACGGATCTGATAGAAGAAAAGTCACTTTTGACACTGACAGATCGGTATCGCATCGCTGTGACATCTTATGCTTATAGCATTGCTCGAATTGGGTCGTATGTATGCGCATTAAGAGCGTTGTAAGCGTCGAAAAAGTCGTCGTCGTGTCGTAAGGCGTCGGCCAAACCTTTTTTCGATCAGCTTTTGCCGAGTTCGCGTCATTAGGTGTGGGGAGACCCTAATAAACTAACTTTGTCGTGCAGCCTTCTACAACCCTGAAGTCAGAAAGAACTCACGGTGTAGCGGGCGAGGTATGAGTGCGTGTGCAGCCGCCGCAGGCTTTGCGCCAGCAGCAGGAAGCGCCGGTCCGCGGACACCGAGAACAGGAACTCACGTGGTCAGTATGTCGTTGAAGGTGTAGTGCGCGAGGTACGAGTGCGTATGCAGCTGCTGCTGGCTCTGCGCCAGCAGCAGGAGGCGCCGGTCCGCGGACACCAAGAACAAGAACTCACGTGGTCAGTATGTCGTAGACGGTGTAACGCGCGAGGTACGAGTGCGTGTGCAGCCGCCGCAGGCTCTGCGCCAGCAGCAGGAAGCGCCGGTCCGCGGACACCGAGAACGACGCCGGCTCCAGTACTCTCTGCAACAAACGGAACATGTTTTACCTCTTGTATCTATAAGAATTCCTGGTTTTGCATTTCTTTCAAGAAACTTTTTGGAAAGAAGTTCCTTATCGGACGGTTGGTGGATGCTGTTAAGGATATTAATCAAACACCAAGTTCGGGCTGAGACTGACTCGTACTTTATTTGCTTACCCACATGCATGATATCACAAATATCAGATCTACCCACAACCTCCTTTTTATACAATGAAATTACTATATATATTATCCTTTTCTAAAGAAACAAAAAAATGATATAACTTAGCAATTAAGTACATTCCTACATATCTATGTAAGACGCCTATTCTTACACCTTACACATGCATTTTCAACATCTATTCTTTACAAGAATAAAGAAAGATATGAACTTAAAAAATAAATACATAATTTTAATCATGGAATTATCACTATTTTTATTAACATTAATAGAATTTATATTCATTGTATTTTAAACAATAATGATATTTATTCAAATCTATAGAAATTTATAAAATGACTGCACCTGAAAATGGTTTCTGTATAAATCATAATTTTATTTTAATTGGACATTTTAACTGTAAGAAGGTACATGTATGTAAATAGTAGGCTACATTTTCATTGTTATACGTACATACAACATAATTTATGAATTAACATGCATTATTATTATTATTTTTTATTAATGATAAAACGTATAGTAATTATTATTATTACCTACAAATTACAATTTACCACGGATTTATTATGATAAGATAACACGTTTTCATTAATGGGTAACATTTTAAACATGATATAAAAAAAAAAAAAACATAAGCCAAAGGCATTGTTCATTACAAAGTGACATTTTTATACAGATGTTTTATTTATTTATAATAATTATTACATTTGAAAGTATTTATTTTTACCATGACTTGGTGAGTCATCACTCTGCACGTTTAGTAGCCCCATCGATCAGGTGGTATGACCGTCCTGCCGGAACGAGTAATATAAAGATTATTGTTTGCATTATTATCATTAGACACTGGGACCGGCCGAGAATCGATTGCAGTGCAGTCGTCCGACCGCTGCATAAGTGATGTATTCGAGAGTGACGTCATCGCGGCGTTATCAGTTGGAATGTCGTCATAAGGCAGGAGGCACACAGGGCTTTCAGATTCAGAATCCGAACGATTATCGGAATCGCATATTAAGTGACGCCGGTTTCTTATTAAAATCCCTCCTCCTATTATTTGTACTGCATATGATCGTATTCCACGAATCGATTGCACAGTACCGTTGACCCACCTTTTATTTACCCTAACTTTTACCTTCTGACCTGGTACAAGAGGAGTTAAATCGCGAGCACCTTTATCATAATAGTCCTTTTGTTTACTCTGCCGTAGTTGAAGCTCGGATCTAACATGCTTTGGAACTTTAGGTTTAAGAAGTTTCGGTGGGCAAGGAACTATACTTCGCAATTTGCGGCTGTTAAGTAATTCGGAAGGAGAAGCGAGTGAACTACTTATAGGGGTATTCAAGTATTCCAGCAAAGCTAACCTAAACTCTGTACCCTCGACCTGCGTTTTCTTGAAAATCTTCTTAACCGTTTGAATAGTTCGCTCCACTTGCCCATTTGACTGGGCGTAATGGGGCGAAGAAGTGACATGCTGAAATTTCCATGATTGAGCAAATAACTTAAAGTTTTGGGAACTGAATTCAGGGCCATTATCAGACATAACTATATCTGGAATCCCTTGGCGACTGAAAATCATCTTCATATGTTGAATTACGTTATCAGATGTCAAAGACTTTAATTCTACAACTTCTACATATTTGCTGTAGTAGTCAACCACTATTAAATATTTTTTATCATTCCAGTGAAAAAGGTCGGTACCGATTTTTGACCATGCTCTGCTAGGAACCTCATGCGAAATGAGTGTTTCCTTTCTATTTTCATTTTTAAATAATAAACAGGGTTGACAATTGTTGATTAAGTCTTCTAACTGTGAATTTATATTTGGCCAAAACATTATTTCACGAATTCTCAATTTACATTTTTCAAGACCAAGGTGACCAATGTGCACCCGCCTTAACATTTCACTACGCATAGCGGAGGGAATAATTATTCTATCACCCTTCCATAGCATACCGTAAGCCTCAATTAATTCATCCCGGTATCCCCAGTAGGCCCTAACCTCATCACATACCTCTTGTTTGTTATTCGGCCACCCATTTTTTATATACTTTGCCAACAATTGTAATTCCGTATCCTCTCGTGTTAACCTCTGAATTTGCAAAAAATGTGTGTCTACAAGCGGGTTACTAACTGCCACAGCACAAACTTGCGCTCGGGCATCTAGGTGATCACGCGGTTCTGTTATCGGCGCACTGGCCGGTTCTACAGCGCGCGACAGCGTATCGGCTATGAACAAATATTTACCGGGCTTGTAAATTAATTTAAAGTTGTACGGTTGTAGACGCAAAAGCATTCTCTGTAGACGTGCCGGAGCCGATGCGATTGGTTTGCTAATAATACTGACAAGTGGTTTGTGGTCAGTTTCTATAGTAATATTGCTTCGACCGTATATGTACGTATAAAATTTTTCGCATGCGTACACGCAAGCCAAGAGCTCTTTTTCAATTTGAGCATATGATTGCACCGTTTTTACAGGCATCTACTGAAATCACTACGGGGGTGTCCAAACTGTAATATTGTAAGATAGGAACACTTGTCAAGCATTCTTTAAGACTATTGAATGATTTTTCGTGCTCATCATTCCAGTGCCATTCCACTTCTTTCTTAAGAAGCTGTCTCAAAGCATGATTCCTATCTGATAAATTGGGTATAAAATTACCAACATAATTAACCATACCTAGAAAACGTTCTAAGTCCTTTACGTTTAACGGACGGGGCATATTTCTTATCGCGGACGTGTGCGCATCGTCAGGGTAAATGCCGTGAGGGGTGATCTTATGACCTAAATATTTAATTTCCGATAATCCAATGTTACATTTATTTAAATTCAGTTTTAAATTTATTTCTCTGCATCTGTCCAATACCATTTTCAACCTACGGTCATGTTCCTCCTTAGTGCTCCCGTAAATTAGTAAATCGTCGACAAATAAACATACACCTGGAATATCATCGAAGTGCTCATACATTTTTTATGAAACACTTCCGATGCAGATGAAATTCCGAAAGGAAGACGCAAGAATTTATATCTACCGAAACTGGTATTAAATGTACAAAGATCTGTACTATCAGCATGTAATTTTAGTTGCCAGAAACCCTGTTTGGCATCTAAAGTACTGAAATACTTGGATCCACCTAGGTTAGCTGTAATTTCGTCCAAAGTAGGCAGTTTAAAATGCTCGCGCTTGATTGCTAGATTTAAATCACGTGGATCCAAACAAATCCTAATGTCCCCGTTGGCCTTTCTAGCGACTGTCATGCTGCTGACCCAATCTGTTGGGCCCTCAACCTTTGCAATAATTCCGTCTTTAACCATTTCGTCCAATTTACACTTTACTGAATCTTTCAAGGCCACCGGAAGCTTCCTAGGTGCATGCACCACTGGTCTAGCGTTTTCGTTAAGCTCAATTTTATAATGCCCTGGCATACAACCTACCCCTTCAAAAACGTCACTGTACTCTGTAAAAATACTATGTTTAAAATTACTTTCCACATCACTTTTTACCTCCAATACTAACTTTACTAAATTTAACTCGCGACATGAATCACGACCTAAAACAGGTGGCGAATCTACATCGGCTATTATAAAATCTACAATATAGCCAAGATTTCTGTGCTGCACCTTTAAATTACACTGGCCTACAACTTTAATGCCCGTACCAGAATAACCCGTTAATCTGACTAAAGACATGGCTAACTCTCGCTCATGTAAGCCTAAATCTCGCAAACAGGAACGCGGGATGATGTTAACGTCGGCCCCAGTGTCCAGTTTAAACTTAAACTTACGATCATTAATCGTCAAATCGACAGACCAATCATTTTGAGAATCAGAAAGATAATATACTACTCGTACCTGATCGGTTGAGTCATCCGCTCGAATCTCGTAAATTGTGCACATCCGGGAAAAGTGATCAAATCGGTTGCAGTTCAAACACCTCTTTCCTGCAGCAGGACATCTAGAGCTCCCATGTTCATAACCACACATTGTACACCATGCACTACGCTCACTACCACGACCGTGTTTATGCGTCAGCTGATTTCGTTGCATGGGTGGATCCCAGCGCTGCTCTGGCGCAGGCACGGCTGGCTGGTGAGCGGGCGGCGCACGAGGACGGGATAGCTGCTGCCTACGACCGCGGGCCCACCCGCGCGTTGCACCTCGATGCGCGGGCGCTCCTCGCCGAGATACCCACATTACCCGATTTACATCACTACTATCACTATTCTCTTCACAAGCCGTTTCCCGCACTACTCCTTGATGCCCAAAATAATCTCGTTGTACCGCATAGGCATGATGCTCCACAGATTCTTTTTTTATGGCTCCGGCCTGTACCTTCGAAATTTGCGCAACATTACAAATATCTAATGATTTCTTCAGAGTTAAATCTGGTTCCCGTAGTAGTCTTTCCCGAATCGCGTGGTCCTTTATTTCACAAATAAGTCTGTCCCGAATTAAAGTCTCCATTAGGTCTTTAACCCCTTCAGACCCGGCGTCCATATCAATGGACATTACTGATATTTTTTTGTAATGTGACCCAGTGTTGTTCTAAAGGTAATGTAAACATTTAGCCGTGCTCTTTAGTTAATGTGAATTGTTTATGCTTCATCAAGTTCTAAGAAAAATTATGTGGGTATATCGAAACAATAAGTCGAATGTTGACGGCAGCCATGAGTAGACGCAGTACGGGTAAGCTAACTTTGTTCAATTATTTTCTTTGGCAAATTGATTGTTTATGAATATAACATATTTTTTTTCAAGTAGGTTGGACGTTAATGTTTGTATTTATCTAAAAATCTAAGTAACTTTTATCAATATTCCTGGCAAAATATGAGTAACTTTGTTTGTCCACTGGAATGGACATTAGGATCCGACTGTAAATAAAAAAGTGTACAAGTAATATATTATGTTACTAAATATTATTACTTTTTCTGTGTTTTAGTACTTGAAGTACTTGATTTATCAAGAAACAAAGACGTTGCCAGTCTGCTGGATCTTCTAGAAAATGGTACGCTGTCAGACCTCGACGAAGAAAGTGATGATGAAATTATACAGCCCGGCTGTCCCAAATCAAAACCTAGCAAGGGACATTTTTTGGTAAAATACGTTTTTCTAATAAACCTGCCTCAAATTTTGAGCTGCGTCGAATGCAAAAACACCTGTATTCCTATCACAATTAGAATCAAAGTTAAGAGACCTATCAAACCTAGCAAGTGCATATGTTACCTGCAAATATAAAATTCAAAATACTAGTAAGTAACATTTGCAAGCTTAAAAACCTATTAAATGTGCCATATACTAGGTTTTTGAATTTGAAAACGGAGCTTACTAGGTTTTTAAATCCGAAATAATCCCATACTAGGTTTTTGATTTTAAAAATTGCCTAAGTGTAGAACAAGGAAGTCAAATATTATAATAAATAAAACCTAGCAAGTAAGTAATGAGTGAAATCGGCGTTAAAGGTCGCCGCGTCCCGCCGCCCCGTTTGCGATTCGGGATCGGGAACAAGTTTCAACTTGAAGTTTGTAGTTGGTCGTACTTTGCGTTGCTGCGCGGGCGCATACATAATGATTAAACATTACATTTCATTTCATATTTAGGCTGACAATTGTACGGCCCAAAATAGAAACTGGACTCTGTATACGGCCTTAGCTACTATTGTCAATACAGAAAAAACGGTGGAGTCTGTAACTTTGAGTTACTTAACAAAAGGACATACTCATATGACTGCGGATTCGGTTCACGGAAACATAGAAAGTAAAATGAAAAAATAAGGAGATGTCTTGGACTGTAAAGATTTTAAGGATGTCGTAAACAGTTCGAGGAAATATATACTCTTAATTGAATCCACAAATTTCAAGAAATGGCCAAGGAAAAAAAGACCACCAAGAAAGAATGATGATAAAGATTTGACGAAGTCTTTCTTGCTCAACCAAGTTGTTAGAGTGAAATTTGTTGTTGGCTCAAAAAATGTTTTTTACAAGACATCTTTCAACGAGCCATTTGCAGAGTTAGATTTCCTGCCCAAAACCTATAAAGTAACAGAGCTTCCCATAAAAATATCAGGTCCTCGAGGCATTACAGCACTACAAAAACCGGCCAAGAGCATGTCAGGCCATGCTCAGAGTAGGGTTCCGTAGTTACTCTTCCGTCACAATAAGCTAAACTGGAGCTTGAAGTATAGTAGATTGTTAGCCAAGGGATGAACTGTGGATGTACGTCTTTTAACTATGAAGGGGAAACTTTTTGCGATAACTCAAAAACAGCTAAACTGATCATGTCTGCTATAGTTTTTGTTTAATGTCTTTCTTAAGCTCTACTTCCACGATTTTTTTTCATATTTTTTGGACCTATGGTTCAAAAGTTAGAGGGGGGAGGGACACTCTTTTCTTTTCTTTCGGGGCGATTATCTCCGAATATATTCACTTTATCAAAAAATATTTGTTTAAGACCCTTATTAGTTTTGGAAGACCTTTCCAATGATATCCCACACTGTCGGGTTGAAACAATGGTTTGCAATAAAGGAAATAAAAAAACAAAAAAAAAATTCACCCCCCCTTTACGTGTAGAGGAGGTACCCTAAAAAAATATATTTTATAATACGACTTTGTCGGCTTTATTGATTTATATATCCATGCCAAATTTCAGCTTTCTAGCACTAGCCTCGGACAGACAGACAGACAGACAAACAGACGGACATGGCGAAACTATAAGGGTTCCTAGTTGACTACGGAACCCTAAAAAGGACATTATAGTTGCAAAATTAGTGCGTAATGCCAGAAACAAGGCGTGATTTTTGGTGTCAACTGCCGATTAACAACCAATCGATTGATCTCCAAACTGGGGGCGAATTAATGCCTGAAGACGCTTGGTTATTGATTAATAAATAACTCTTTTTTCAATATATTTTTCTTGTTTTTTTATGGTCTTACTAAATTTATAAATATTATTAATATGAAAGTTCGAATGTTTGTTTCTGAATCTCGCTAAAACGCCTAAATAGATTTGCGTGAAATTTAGCACACAGGTAGTTTATAAGCTAGGTTAACATAAATAATAGTTTTGATCCTGGAAATCATCTCGTCGTGGGTGAAAGAAAACATGGAAGTTTACGCGGCGTAGTCGCAGGCAAAAGTTGGTAGTATTCCTGAATAATGTATACCTACTAGATTGCTAATTCTACAAATTATCCGTTAAAACAAATAAAAATCCTAGTCCAATTTAATAACCTAGTCTTTTGCTAGGTTTCATGCTAGGGATCTAAAATTAAGCATCAAACAGAACCAATTCAAAAACTTAGTAAGAGCACTTGGTAGGTTTTTATATTGTAATTGACAAAACACTCCTGTCAATTTTTTATAGTCAGTCGTTAGTAAGGCACATAAAACTTGTAAAAATACACATAAATTTAGTTTGACTAATTCTTCTTGTAAAGCAAGTTATACTTCTTTATATGTAAACAAGTCTTGTGTGTAAAAGGTCTTTGTGTCTGAATTTTTCAACAAAGAGTTTGTTTGCCTCTCCTGTAAAATTACTCTAAATGCACTTACTAGGTTTTGATTTGGGACAGCCGAGCCAGCATCATCAACGTCAACTCGTGTGGGTAGTGATATTGTACGCCCAAATGAACCACAACCACTCGAAGAAAACTTGGAAGTTGAACAAGAAATCGAAGAGGAGGATGAATCAGTAGTGAGTGGATCAAATAATTATAGAACTAATAAAAAAACTAACAAACCAGATATCACATGGAGAAAGCATCTTCAATTGGAAACTCCTGCATTTGTCTGGTCATCTTCACCAATATCAGAAATTGAATCACCATTGGCACCGATAGAATACTTCAATAAATATATTCCGGAGTCTCTGCTAGAAGAAATAGTTTTTAATACCAATTTATATGCCAACACAAAAAACGTCCTTTGACCATTTACTTAGCCTGTACCGCATTTTTATAAGGTCTAAAAAATGGACGTTGCGAATGATATTTCACGCGATTGACTTGGCGGTGACTAACAGCTGGTTAGAATATAAAGAAGACTGTCAAGTTTGTAAAATATTAGACAAAGATATTTTAGACCTTCTGCATTTCCGACAACGAGTAGCTGAAGCTCTAATAAAAATGGGACAACCACTTCTTTCAAGAAAAAGAGGACGTCCATCTAGTTCTGGAAACAGCAGTCCAATAAATACACCACCTAGTACACCGAAGAGTCGCCGGTGTATCGAATTTAGGCCAGCTAGTGAAATACAGTACGACACTGTCGACCATTTACCAGAATACGACAGAAAAAAAGAAGCTACAAGGTGCAAAAAACCTGGCTGTAAAGGCAAAACACATGTCTACTGCCTAAAATGCGATATACATTTGTGTTTTGTAAGTGAAAGGAATTGTTTTAGAGCATTCCACCAAAACACATAATGAGTTTGCTTTTTTTCATTTTTTATACCAAATAATAATAATAAAATATTAAAAAAAACGTGTTACATATTATTTTAGTACCCTTAATGCCCAACTTAAAAACCTCACATAAACTAATACATATATACAATTAAAGCAACAGTTAAGTCCTCCTGTCCATTACAATGGACACAAAAATATCTAGAAAATAATAAATCAAAAAATTTTTTTTTTACCTAAAATCGTTCATTTAGACCATAAATATACAGTTAATTGACAGAAATATTTTTTTAAACACAATCTCGTAATTCAGGTTTGAAGGGGTTAAATTCACACGAACTCGCCAGTTTTTTTAACTCGAACGAATATTGTTCGATAGACTCGCCTTCCTTTTGATCGCGAGTAAAAAATCTGTGCCGCTCAATAGTTAGATTCTTTTGAGGTAGGAAAAATGAGTCAAACTTATCTAATAACTCCGAGTATGTCGTTATCGATGCTTTATCAAATTGCTCATGCACTTCCCGGCACTGCTCGCCGATGATATGTAAAAGGATGCTTAATTGCACTTTCTTGTCTTTCTTCGACAGCTCACATGCTTCATAATAAATGAGAAATGAGTTCTTCCATTTTTCCCACTCTTTTGATAAATTTCCCGTCGTAACATTTTCTAAACTATTAACGAACAAAAATGGCGGCGGCGGTGGCAAAATCGAGTCCATGATTATAGTTAACACAATTACTTTCACAAATTGTCACCAAATCGTATCTCCTACAGCACGTATACAGACAGTTAACTACGTGAACCGTAAAACACAATTACTTTAAACAATTTTCAATGTAGATTCTTTTATTTCGGCTGCGCCATGTTAAGGATATTAATCAAACACCAAGTTCGGGCTGAGACTGACTCGTACTTTATTTGCTTACCCACATGCATGATATCACAAATATCAGATCTACCCACAGATGCGGGGCTAGGCAAAAAAAAATTGTAGGATTTGATGATTGAAAAGCTTGATTAAGTAAAAAAAAGTACTTTTTCTACGAGTCATCCAACATAATACTTTTTTACTATAAAACCTAAATAATTAATGAAAATTGGTAAGTATCTCAGTAGACAAAAATGTAGTTCAAAAGACTCCGTAATAGCGCGACTCCGTGCGACCCTCGCCCCGCGGCCGTTTAATTTTTTCTATGGGAGCGTGGCGACAGGTGATTGGCCATTTTTAGGGTTCCGTAGCCAAATGGCAAAAAACGGAACCCTTATAGATTCGTCATGTCCGTCTGTCTGTCCGATTATGTCACAGCCACTTTTTTCCGAAACTATAAGAGCTATACTGTTCAAACTTGGTAAGTAGATGTATTCTATGAACCGCATTAAGATGTTTACACAAATATAGAAAAAAATCAAAAAAATTTGGGGGTTCCCCATACTTAGAACTGAAACACAAAAATTTTTTTTTCATCAAACCCATACGTGTGGGGTATCTATGGATAGGTCTTTAAAAATGATATTGAGGTTTCTAATATCATTTTTTTCTAAACTGAATAGTTTGCGCGAGAGACACTTCCAAAGTGGAAAAATGTGTCCCCCCCCCCCCCCCCGTAACTTCTAAAATAACAGAATGAAAAATCTCAAAAAAATATATGATATCCATTACCATGCAAACTTCCACCGAAAATTGGTTTGAACCAGATCTAGTAAGTAGTTTTTTTAATACGTTATAAATGGTACGGAACCCTTCATGGGCGAGTCCGACTCGCACTTGGCCGCTTTTTTATATTTGCTGTTATCAAATTATAAAATATCGTATCGAAATGAATCTTATAGTTGAGTTGGGGTGAAATACATGAAAAGTACGCAATTCTAGTTTGGCAGAAATCTTCAGTCAACAATTACAGTCAAGAAGTAGAAAAAATATTTATAAATTTCTCGGAAGAAATAACTTACATTCTAATTTATTACAATTAAAATTTCTTAGACATCTCACGATGTTGCTGCTGTTATTACGAACTGTTGAAAAACATTAATATGTTTGCACCTAAATTAAAAATTATGGTTTCTTTCATAATCTACCTCATAGAACCCCGGGAGAAATCGGCGCAAACATGACAAATTATTTAATGCATTTAGTGCCGGGTAAGGATTGAAGCTGGCATCGCTAATTTAATAAATTGCGCCCGTCACCTGTTTAATCCATGCAATAAATTTTCAATTAGATTGGTAATTTAGATATTATCGCTGAATACACGTCACGTCACGCGCTTGGATTAATTCTGAAAATCACGGCTGTGAACTAGATTGGTTCATAGTTCTATTGAAAGTTTAATTAATAATATAGAGGGCAATTAGTCTGCAAGATAACTACCTAGTGTTGTGGCTATGTACGGTCAGCAAAACTCAGCATACAAATAAGGGTGCTAAGGTAATAGTTATGCTGTACATAAGGCTGGGAAAATCTAACTATAGACATCAGTCCGACCAACGACGGGGCGAGAGGTTTTGTTATGTTGAGCCATACTCTAAGTGAACGTGTACATATCTTACTGGAGAACCTTTTATACAATGATGGACGTAGTTTAGGAATAAAACCGGCCAAGTGCGAGTCAGACTCGCGCACGAAGGGTTCCGTACCATTATTTATAAAATATATTTTATTTTGTTTTTAGTATTTGTTGTTATAGCGGCAACAAAAATACATCACCTGTGAAAATTTCAACTATCTAGCTATCATGGTTCATGAGATACAGCCTGGTGACAGACGGACGGACGGACGGACGGAAGGACGCACACCGAAGTTTCAGTAATAGGGTTCCGTTTGACCCTTTGGGTACGGAACCTTAAAAAGGAACCACCTCTAATATATATCGTATCGTTCACGAAGACTGTATTGTAATGTTATTAAAGGTTATATTAAAAAAAAATCACTTTAATTCAGACAAAAGTCCATAATAATACAATAAGGTAAAAATAAGAACTAAAATACAATAAAATTAAAACTTATACTAATAGTTGCTTCAGTCGATAGGTATGACTAGTAGAATTTATTTACATTATTATTGCATTTTATTTACATTATATTTGAGAAATCTGTGCGTCATTGTGGATGGCACGAACTATAAATACTTACATAATACATAGAAAACACCTATGACTCAGGAACAAATTTATTCGTGTGACATTGTGTTCAGTGTGTGGCATTTATTCGTGTGACATTGTGTTCAGTGTGTGGCATTTATTCGTGTGACATTGTGTTCAGTGTGTGGCATTTATTCGTGTGACATTGTGTTCAGTGTGTGGCATTTATTCGTTTGATCCGTACTTATCGCGAATAAATGCCCTTACCAGGATTTGAACCCGAGATCATCGGCTTCATAGGCAGGATCATTTACCCGCTGGTACAGACAGGTCGTCAAAATCAAGTCTTTTTGTCAGAAAGTTCAAATCTATACAATACAATACAAATACACTTTATTGCACACCTCAATACAGAAACAGTACAAATAATACAACACATAAAGAAGAGGTAAACAACGGGCGGTCTTATCGCTAAAAAGCGATCTCTTCGAGACAACCTTTAGGTAGCGGAATTAAAAAAAAAATGTTTTGTCAGTAGGTGTTCCAGATGCAATAAAAGAAGTCTAGCACAGAATAAACACAAAAAACAATATATCATATACAAATATAAATAAAAAAGATATATAAATACATATACATACATATATTAAAATACATACTATATATATAATATCTATTGACAGTTTCTTTTTATGATACAGGAGGCAAATGAGCAAACGGATCACCTGATGGTAAGCGATTACCGCTGCCCATGGACACCTGCAACACCAGAGGGGTTGTAAGTGCGTTGCTGGCCTTTAAGATGGGCGTACGCTTTTTTTGTGGATTGGATCCTTTTCCCAAAATTATGTCCTCGTGCAACCATTTTGTAATTTTATCTATTAGTATTTGGCGAATATTTCAGATTTAATGCTAAATGGAATTCGTGTTTCAATTAATTGTACATAATTTAAATAAAAATGCAATCCACTAGAATTAGACAATCAATTTGTTTTCAAATCGAATATGTCAGAATATTATAATAATAATTTAATTTAATTTATTGGATATTTGAATTGTTTTGATTATTTTTATACTGTTTTATTTTACTGTAATTGAATTTGATTATTATTATTTATTATCTTAATTGTACTTAAATTTACATAGACCTAATTATATATTGTATTACCTTCTGACTTGTAAAATTTGAAATTTTATCAATAAAGGAATATGAATATGAATATGACACAGATGTATATATTCATCTACTAGGAAACTCCAGCCATTATATTATAATTGTAAATTATTTGTTACCCAAATAAACATTTTCATTTTCATTCATTTTTCATGTCATACCTCTCAATGTTTAAATACACGGTGTAACACGAGGAACCTGAGAGATTTTAACCACGCACTTCTGAGGGCAAAAGAAGGAAAAAATGTAAAACTTCTTTAGCGGCGCTGTGCTCTTTTTGTGATGGCGAAAAAATGTTAAACTCGCGACAGGTTCACGTGACCGTCAGATTGAAAATTCGTAAGACGGACACGTGACATCATGGTGACGTGCAAATTGAATGTCATCGAAGCCTGGTTACTTTTGAAAAATCGTATCACATTCAAGTGTGACATTTTATTTTCTTCATAATCAAAGTGCTGTCATAACGGTTAAAGTTTAATCTTTGTTAATTGTGTCGTATTGTATCTTTGTGTTGTTGGGTGTCCATGATTGTAGATACTCAAATTTTTCCTTACTAAAAAGTTAAATAACAGAAAAGTAGCGCGATTGTTTTACTTAATATGAAGATGAACGATTCATTAAAAATTTACTGATTGTGTAGGCTGTAGTCCTGCTCACGTCTCATGAATTACTCTGTATATGTTATATACATTTAGTCATTTCAACCCCATCGCACCCGAACAGGGATTTGTATTTTACGTCCACCTTGTTAGATTTTACAATCGTTGTTATTTTCGTAATCAGCGACCCGATAAACCATAGAAATAATACCCATGTTGATTTTTAGACTAAGTCAACATATTCCCCCTTTTATGGATTGGATTCTCAAAAAATCTGAAACACGTGTTTACTCATTTATCGTTTGGAATAATCTTGTTTCCCCATACAAATTTTGGACCTCCATTTCAAATTTTAAATTTAATTGACGTAATCGGTCGGGAGTCGGCGGCCTCCAAGGGTTAATAATAAATCAACAGTTCACCATATAAATACGAAACTTACCTCAGTTATTTCACTGAAACTATCTATCAAACATCGCGCTGTCATAAAAGCTAAACACTCGAGCTCTCGGCCGATATTGTTACCGCCGTAATAAATTGGGGCCGTCCAACAAGTGGGCCCACTACACGTCTCGTATAGCCACAGGCCAGAGACTAGTCAATATTCAAGACAAACAACCTCGACACACCGCGGTTCTCACATGCATTTTTACAAGTTTGCAAGCTTTAATTTTACTTCCCCTGTTTGTATGTATGATCACAGACTTTAATTGTTGATCCATTTAGGGTTAAAACTAATTTGTTGATCCATTTAGGGTTAAAGCTAATTTGTTGATCCATTTACGGTTAAAGCTAATTTGTTGATCCATTCAGGGTTAAAGCTAATTTGATTGTCAATACTAATGGTATGAAATGTCCAATGTAAAGTAAACCCTAAATGACTCAACTATTAAAGTTTGCAACTGTAAGAGTATGTTATTTGATCCACTTTCCGATTTCCGATTGAGCTGAAATTTTGGCAGTAAATTGGATGACAATGCAATATTATGGTACTATCGAGCTAATCTGATGATGGAGACAGGAGGTTGTCATGGGAACTCTGTAATAAAACAACGCAAACTAATTGTGTTTGGGAATTATCTCGATGAGTATTATAGTATAGTTGCCTGTGGGAAGAAAAATACACTCAGCGATAAAAGCTTATGCCAAAAATGAAATTGTTGCCAAGAACTTATTCTATTTTAGATTTATATTTCCGTCGCCTACTGGTTTTATGACTTCTAAACGTAAAATTCGACTTTCCTGGCCGTTGTCATATGCAGAAAGGCATAATATAAAAAGCACTTTAGGCATATTCTTAATAGCGCCATTTAGTTTTAAGGTTTTTCAAACCTTTTTCAAGTATAACTGCAGTCAATCAAGTCCAGTTTTGCGTTTTAAAATTATAAATAGCAGTAGTGTGGCAGTTTTCATACGCACATAACTAAAATATGTACTTAATTTTTAATGTTATCTATAACATGATCACGCGTCTTCGGTTAGTATTTAAGTTTATTTGTTATTGTATAACACAACTTTACGTTAACGTTTTTGGATAGTAATCATATTGTATGCATTCCACAGTGCCTTAGTGTCTCACTGTAATACTGTGTAATCTGTTTGAATAAAAAAAAAATTGACGATACTCGTGGCGTTGTATGGGACTGTCAGTCTTCTTTATTTACTAGATTCTGCATAGGCTGCGTGATAGCGACATATTCTTTGTCGACGGTTGGACTTTTAAACTTTTGGTTCAAGCATTTATTAGCGACCATGCCTTTGTAGTATAGTTGTCATTGGGGAAAACAACTGTCAAAATGACATTCCATATATCACAATGAAGGTGACAGTCCATTTCTGACCGCAGCTGCACTACTGCTCCGACATTACTGCAGCGGCCTGAACGCGTCGGTGTTATTGTCAATTTCCATAGTAAAATCAATGACGGTACCGACTGCACGTAATATGGTAATTTTAACGTATTTCCGACCGCAGCTGCACTACTGCTCCGACATTACTGCAGCGGCCTGAATACGTCAGTGTTATTGTCAAATTCCATAGTAAAATGATGACAAGACCGACTGCACGTAGCATGGTGATTTTTAGTGTTTGGTGTACATACGACCGCAACTGCGAACCGCACGTCAAATCTTTACAGAAATGTCTTTGGTCACAGATATAGTAGCTCTAAGCAAAGAGGATATAACCACTACACTCTAAGGAGTTTATTACACCCGCGGATAATAAACAACCCCGGTAGTTTCTGTGTTTCGCGGTAGTTCCTCTGTATCTTGGCGTTGCTCTTATTGTTTTTTTTAATTTTTCCTGATAAATTCATTAAATAAACAGTTCTTTCCTTTTTTCGTAGTTTTCCGAGAACAGCTATAAGCTCGAAAGGGCAAGAACGATAGAGAGGCAAATATACAATTTTCAAATTAAGATTTTCATGGTAGGCAATAAGTAGATAGTAGCTATGTATGTATGTATATATAAATTATTTACAAACTAATAATAGTGAAAAAACTAGAAAACTAGTTCGCCTTTGTATTAATGATGAGTGTTTTTTTCCTGTTTTGTGTTCATTTTTGTACAATAAAAAGTTTTACTACTACTACTACTAAATTACAGGACGCACTTATGTGTTAGAATAAGATCGATGTAGGTATGCTAACCATTATCGTACAATCATGTACACATAGCATAAAAATGTGACAACATAATATTTCTATGATGATTCTAATACTGAACGGAGTGGTCGTATGCAATTTCCTCTCTCTTTCCTCTTTCTCTCTTTTTCCAAATGTTGACTGAGAAAATGTTTCGAATGAAATAGCTTACTCTGTATCCTCTGTATTTGTGTTAGGATACTACGAAACCACAGTAGATTACATTTTTTAGTGGCAACAATGGTCGCGCACTGTGCGGCTTAAGAGGAATTTCCTCCCGCGGGCGCTCCGGCTTTAGTATGAGCTCCCTGCCGAGGTTTTTCTGAAGGTCTACAGTAGGGGTTCTTGAAAAAAGAAGTGTACAGGTTTTTAAAGGGCCGGCAACGCGCATGTATCACTTCTGGAGTTGGAGGCGTGCTTAGGAGTTTCAGTGATGCTTATATTTAACAGGATTAATTACTGAATTCTCGCTGACAGTACCGTGGCACAGTGAATTTGGCGTGATAAAATGTGAAAGTGTCGTTATAGCATATTATATACACCGTGGGTTGGTAAAATCCGACAGATCTTAAACGCATTCCTGATCAAAAAATGTTTAGTAAAATTCGGAAAAAAAATGTTCTGTTTTTTCTTTTAGCCGGTTTAAAAGCTATTTTCTGCACACAGCACGTTATTTCTTTCTACATCTTGGCGAAAAAAAAAACATTACAACGAAGAAGTAAAGTTTTCTTAATTCATCTATAGATCAAAATTGCGAGTGTTCTTTTTAGTTGAGTAATGTTTGTCAGAAGGTATGACTAAACCAAGTGACATAGAGGCAGCGCCGCAGCAAAAAAGGCGTTTTTCACAAAGTTATTGCAGAAACAAATTTTCGCAAGAATTGCCATTATCTCTGAAAGAAGACCGATTACAGAAAATTTGTATGATATTTTAGCCTCTAAATGCGATTAAGAATACAACTTTAAATCTATCAGGTTTTACCAGCCCACGGTGTATAATATCGTGACACTTTCTCACTTTGTCATTTCAAAGCCATTTCTGAGATAAAAGAAGCAATAATTCAGTTGTATTACCTAGAAATACAAAAGGCAAAGTTGTTGTTTAACACCTCATGGTAGCATATGGATACTCAAACGTAAGAAAAATTACAAAATTGAACCACAAGAGAAGCGACAGCGGTTTTAAAATAAAATTGTATTGTCAGTTGCGGGGACTTCAAGGCATGAGGGTTAAATAAACTTTGCTACAGAGCGCAACACGAATTTATTTTATCACACCATCACGAGGAAAATATTTATTATTTCAATTAATTTATTAAATATTCTTTCTATCAGCCCCTTGCCTAACGTAAATAGCTTTCTTCATAAAGGATTTCTTGTCTCGCCCATCAAGTTTTATATGGTCTAGTCATAAACTGTATCTGCCACGACCACGAGTGCCGTCGCCCATGGACACCTGCAACACAAGAGCGATTATAAGATTTAAATTTGTGCTTTAGTTTGAAATAGGAAACTGGACAATATTAAGTGTAAATTGCGTAATTATAGAATAGAATAGAATAGAATAGAATAGAATTATATTTATTCAGACAATACATCATCATATAGCTCTTACAAATCAATTTATTCGTTTATTATTTACTTTTAGGTAACTAATGAAAGATTGGTTTAATATGAAAACTCAGAAAGATAAATCTGTAATATTTTGCTAACACTGAACGACTGCATTGGAGAATTTATTTTGTCGCATCGCCATCTCCGAAACCCACGAATCCCTTTGCAAAAATAAAGTAAACCCGGGATAAAAGAGCCTACCTAGCTTTTTGAGGGGACGTTTATCGCAGACTTCTACATCCAGGCGGTACTAGGCCACCAAAAACGTGCAGACACCACCGGCTGGATTTGGCTGGATCACGTGATGCAAGTGGATCAAGTGCGCATACCGTATCCATCACGAGCAACATGAGTCCCGCTCTCGTCGGGTTGCTGTGTGCGGTGGTCACGCATTTAGTCAAGAGGATGGGGAAGATAATTTCAAAATGTTAACTTACCTTAAGTGAAGAAATATTTCTCCTCTACATTCATTTAATTCGAGTAATTTGGTTGTATTTCTTCAATTTGAAGTTAAATTGTTATTCATTTAATCGGCAAACAAACGATCACCAACAATATCTGGTTTTTTAATAATATTGCGTAGCTGCCTTCGACTGAATGTGACTTTTGTAGAAAGGCAAACTGTTTTTCGTTTTCGTGTACCATGTAGCATTATCGTCACTTACTTCTTCTCGTAAAAAATACAAATAAGTAAATTAGTAATTTTATTTATACGTCTGACAGTGACATTATTCATTGACTTTGACAATCAACTGACGAACGCTGCCGCGACTGCACGCCGCAAACAGCAGCAGTCGGCCGCTGCAGTAATGTCGCACCAGTAGTGTCGAAACGGTAGTGCAGCTGCAGTTGGAAATGGACTGTCACCTTGAGACTGCACAATACGTTCATTTGAGGCCATTGTTCCCGGTAGGATATTTTAACTAGTAGTTATTTGTTATACAATGGGGCAAAGTTCTAGTTCAATAGCTCGTGCCAACATGATACCCGAGCAAGCGGATGATTCCAAAATTACAAGTTGCAATTTCAAGCTCGAGGATTAAAGAAATTTTGCCCCCGAGTGAAACACAAAATTTTTCACCACATAAAAAGTCTATCAGCCAACATAAATAACTCAAAATTTGCATCAAATTACTTTGCTCCACATGTGGATAAAATGCAACTTCCTCGTCAGTTTTTGAACAACCAAGAGAGCCTTTACCAGCTGCGTGTGGTGAAAACATATTTTAATACCTAATGATGAGTATCAGATAAGGTGCGTGGAATATGCTTTTTAATTATGTAGCCACAGATAAATTAATCACAATAAATAATATGTTTTACAGCGAATCTGAACTGTAATTTATGTATGAATCACTGATTACACTGAATTAAATTATTAACTACAAGTCTTACTGAAATTGATAAAAACTTGATGAAAACTTCACTAGAATAATCTAAAATGCAATAAATATCTTGGGTCGGTTAATAGCAAAAAAATGTTACGTAATTAAGCATAGTTAAGGAGGTGTCATTCGTTTTATGTTAATTGATTCCATTGTGTTGCGAAAACTAACCATGTAAATTGTACTGTATTGTATTAATTGCACTAAATTCATACACAAATGAGTTTATAGTGAGCATACGCCAACACACATTCATGCAAGTAACTTAAATATAAACTGCTTAATTATCGCTTGTTAAACATTAAATAAAACCGGCCAAGAGCATGTCGGGCCACGCTCAGTGTAGGGTTCCGTAGTTACTCTTCCGTCACAATAAGCTAAACTTATAGTAAATTATTAACCAATGGATGAAACGGTACCTTTCACCCGAGTTAAACAAATAGGCAAATTTACATAATCAGTATCTAATTAAAGTAAGTCTTTATACTATGAAGGGAAAACTTTTTGCGATAACTCAAAAACAGCTAAACTGATCATGTCCGCTATAGTTTTCATTTAATGTCTTTCTTAAGCTCTACTTCCACGATTTTTTTCATATTTTTTGGACCTATGGTTCAAAAGTTAGAGAGGGGGGGGGGACACATTTTTTTTTTTCGGAGCGATTATTCTCGAATATATTCACTTTATCAAAAAATGTTTCTTGAAAACCCCTATTAGTTTTGAAAGACCTTTCCAACGATACCCCACACTCTAGGGTTGAAGCGAAAAAAAAAATTCACGCCCACTTTACGTGTAGGGGAGGTACCCTAAAAAAATTAAATTTTTAGATTTTATTGTACGACTTTGTCGGCTTTATTGATTTATAAATCCATGCCAAATTTCAGCTTTCTAGCACTAACGACCACGGAGCAAAGCCTCGGACAGACAGACAGACAGACAGACAGACAGACAGACAGACAGACGGACATGGCGAAACTATAAGGGTTCCGTTTTATGCCATTTGGCTACGGAACCCTAAAAAGTGCAAAAAATACCCCACATAAGTATAAGAGCTGTAACAAAACTAATAGACGCCCTCAAGCACGCCCAAATACAAAAATGGCGATGGGCTGGACATGTAGCCAGGCTGTCTGAGTCGCGCTGGACCTTGCAAGGGAGGGGACCTGCAGGCAAACGACGCTCCGGCAAACCAAACAGTCGTTGGACTCATGACATAATTAAATAAAATAGTTGGTAAAAACTGGAAATATATAGCTGAGATAGATGGAAGTCCTTGGAGGAGGCCTTCACCCGATGAGGGGTTCTTGTCCGCTACAAATAGTTAATCATTTGTTATAAAAAATAATATGTTACTTAATATCTAAAAATTGACTGACCAAATAACAATCTTAATTAAAAGAAACTGACATACCTACTTAAATTATATAAACGCCGACTTAATATTACTGTAATGTAATCCTGGACTCGAAATAAAAGGCTTTTTTATTTTATTTATTTAGTTTTATTAAGACTAATAACAGCGTCTTATTATTATTTGGAGCCTGTCGTGTCCCACTGCTGGGCAAAGGCCTCCCCCCAATCTCTCCACTGATCTCTGTCGAGTGCCATGTCTGGCCACTCCTTCAAGAAGGAGTCCAGTTCATCCCGCCATCGCCGGTGAGGTCTGCCAGATCCCCGATTCGAGTTTTCGGGCTCCCACTCTGTAGTGACTTTGCCCCACAACTCATTCGGCATTCGGCAGACGTGACCAGCCCAATCCCATTTTAGCTTGGCCGCTTTCCGAGCTACATCGATGATTTGTGTCTTGGAGCGCAGCGTGGTGTTCCGGACTCGATCCACCAATTTGACACCTAATATGCTACGCTCCATAGCTCGTTGGCAAACTCCGAGTTTGGACTTCTGAGCTTTAGTCAAAGACCAAGTCTGTGCCCCGTAGGTTAGAACTGGGAGTATGCACATGTCCATGAGCTTCCGTTTGAGATATATCGGAAGATTACCTTTCATCAGGTGTTTCATGGACCAATAGCTCCTCCAGGCGTTTTCAATCCGTCTTTCGACCTCTTTTTCCTGACGCGCCTGGAAGGAGACTAATTGGCCCAAATAAATATACTCATGGACATATGCAATGTGTTCTCCATTTATCTCTATCCTACGTGGTTTGTTGTTAGTCATAAGCTTGGTCTTTGACATATTCATCTTCAGTCCAATCTCGAGGCTTGCGATGCTTAGTTCTTCAAGCATTTGTTGTAGCGTCTTAACTATGTATAATTTTATAGTAATTCACTCATAAAAAAGAATATAACTAAAGTAAAGAAACATATCTAAATACGAGTACATATATTTACAAATAATAACCGGCCAAGAGCATGTCGGGCCACGCTCAGTGTAGGGTTCCGTAGTTACTCTTCCGTCACAATAAGCTAAACTGGAGCTTAAAGTATAGTAAATTGTTAACCAAGGGATGAAACGGTACCTTTCACCCGAGTTAAACAAATAGGCTTTGCATACTCAGTACCTAATTAAAGTAAGTCTTTTTACTATGAAGGGAAAACTTTTTGCTATAACTCAAAAACAGCTAAACTGATCATGTCCGCTATAGTTTTCATTTAATGTCTTTCTTAAGCTCTACTTCCACGATTTTTTTTCATATTTTTTGGACCTATGGTTCAAAAGTTAGAGGGGGGGGGACACATTTTTTTTTTCTTTCGGAGCGATTATCTCCGAATATATTCACTTTATCAAAAAATGTTTCTCGAACACCCCTATTAGTTTTGAAAGACCTTTCCAACGATACCCCACACTCTAGGGTTAAAGCGAAAAAAAAATTCACCCCCACTTTACGTGTAGCGGAGGTACCCTAAAAAAAATTAAATTTTTAGATTTTTTTGTACGACTTTGTCGGGTTTATTGATTTATATAACCATGCCAAATTTCAGCTCTCTAGCACTAACGACCACGGAGCAAAGCCTCGGACAGACAGACAGACAGACAGACAGACAGACAGACAGACAGACAGACAGACAGACAGACAGACGGACATGGCGAAACTATAAGGGTTCCGTTTTATGCCATTTGGCTACGGAACCCTAAAAAAGGGGGCTAGCTCGTCGCCCGATGGTAGGGTGCCCAGAAGGCTGGTGGCATTACCGCGCTGTATGGCGATGCCAATTCGCTGGGCAAGGAAAGAACCAGCCCTCTGGTCACCCGTAGCATCAAACAAATGTTTAAATGAAAAATTTCTCAGACAAAATGGTTATTTAAACGAAAACTCCGGATGGCCGACGATATATCATCTCTATATGGCTTTTATGGGCACGACGCCTAAAGGCTAATTTATGAGGTTTTGCTATCTCAATATTTTATTTACTCTTTTATTACCATTAACTCTATAGTAACACAGCAGCTTTGTGTCAAACTTTGTTAAATATGGCATCACCGAGTCCTTGGACCTCTGGGATGTTTCTTACTTGATTCAGAACGGCTGGTGCTTTAAATAAATAAATAAATAAATAATAAATATTATAGGACATTATTACACAAATTGACTAAGTCCCACAGTAAGCTCAATAAGGCTTGTATTGTATGTACCTAGACAACGATATATATAATATATAATTATAAATACTTAAATACATAGAAAACACCCATGACTCAGAAACAAATATCCGTGTTCATTACACAAATATATGCTCTTACCAGGATTTGAACCCGGGACCATCAGCTTCATAGGCAGGGTCACTACCCACTAGGCCAGACCGGTCGTCAAGTCAAGGTCGGTGCTTTGATCTGAAGAAGAGTTTTAAATAGGGATTTTATTTTGTGAGGTAAATTTTTTTATACTTTATCGTCATTCGCTTTAGTAAGAAGGATTCAAGACATCAAGAAGACCTACTTATAAGGGGTCTCAGGAAGATATATCTGTATGTCTTCCTGACCCCTGGTCAGGGCGGGATTTCTGCCTAGGCCAACAAGGCCCAGGCCGTATGGCTCGGGCAACCTAGCAAAGGTTCTAAGATGGAGAAGCCCCCCTCCTCTAAATTCTAAGTGTCATACTAATTGCCTAGGAAACCTACGTCTCTTGATCCGGGTCCCTGCCCCCTGGTACAATTTTTTGTACATATTCCACAATCTGTCAACTTTTATCGTTAAGCTAAAGGTACCAAATTAAAAAAACAAAACAATTCCCTCTGGGTCTCAGGAGGATTAAAAGAGCAAAGGATAAGTGCGTTACTAATACAAATAGTTTACACGAGTAGAAACAAATAACAGCCTATTTCGTCGTGTGCCGACTCACAGCCGCACGTTCACGAACTTTACCGCCTTTTACGGAACACTGGACGTCGGTAACTAACCAACCGGACGGCGCTTAACGAGGTTTTGTAGCTGATGGAAACTGCGCACTGAGTTTGTTATAGTGGCAGAGTTCGTAGGGTAAATAGATTTTATGCTAAAACTAATCAAACCGGACAAGTGTGAGTCGGACTCGCTCGCCGAGGATTCCGTACTTTTTTAGTATTTGTTGTTATAGCGGCAACAGAAATACATCATCTGTGAAAATTTCAACTGTCTAATTGTCACGGTTCATGAGATTGTCTGTCTGTCTGTCCGTCTGTCACAGCCTGGTGACTGACGGACAGACAGACGGACGGACAGCGGAGTCTTAGTAATAGATTTCCGTTTTACACTTTGGGTAACCCTACAAAGCACGATATTATTACCACAAAACACAAATATATCTAACTCTCAAGACGTAATTTTGTCGACTACCTTATATGAACACCCGGGCCTAGTCAAGATGACAATAGGTCGCAGGGACACGAAAAGAAACGCTATCTGTCTCTATTGTACTAATATGGAAGAGCGATAGAGAGACAGTAGCCTTTCGTTTCGTTTTCTGCAAACAATTGTCATTTTGGCTAGGCCCTCAGTATAACTAACTGGCGCAATCTAAACTCTGACCTTCGAAACGAAACTAAAGCACCACCCGTCGTTTTCTCGCCAGATCTAATATAATTTTATAATTCAGCCTATATACGTCCCACTGCTGGGCACAGGCCTCGTCTCATGTGCGAGAGGGCTCGGGCTATAGTCCTCACGCTAGCCCAATGCGGATTGGGGACTTCACATACACCTTTGAATTTCTTTGCAGATGTATGCAGGTTTCCTCACGATGTTTTCCTTCGCCGAAAAGCTAGTGGTAAATATCAAATGATATTTCGTACATAAGTTCCGAAAAACTCATTGGTACGAGCCAGGATTCGAACCCGCGACCTCCGGATTGAAAGTCGGACGTCATATCCACTCGGCCACCACCGCTTCTATTTTGCTTCCAAAACATCTGGTAATTAAAGATGAGTAATAAAACAACTATACATTATCCAATGGATATTAGTACAGTTACATCCATACCAGTGTATATTTCCATTTCATTTCGAAGTCTGGTTTGTTATAATTGCTGCAGATTTCTACTGAACTTGCATATAGTATACTTCTTAGATTATATTAAAATTAATATGAAATTAATTAAACCAACTTAAACGTAGACGTGAGAGGTCGCGAGGTGGCGGTAGGCCCCCAAAGCCGAAATTCGCAAATTGCAGGGATCTTTCTCTTTTACTCTCACTAAGATGTAATTAGAGTGACAGGGAGAAATGCCGGCTATTGGCGAACTTCGATTTTCGCGGTTATAGCCCTGACACCGAGTGTATGACTGAACGTACAGTAAATACAAATATCTCGAAAATGAAATGGTTATCAACTTCGCGAATTAGATGATCGAAGACATTCCGTCTTAAGAAGATAGTGGAGGGCCCCGCGAAATCGGCGAAATCCCCTATTCACACAAACGTAGTACTCATTTTCCTCTCTGAATATGTCAATTATTAACCTTTTGACCGCCACCGTCAGCTATGGCCGACATCTGAAAGACTTGCCAAGGACGCCAACGACGGCTACAGCCGACAGTTTCGCCAATGCAATAGAGACTAACGCCGGACTCCGTAAAGTTCAATTTGGCTTAAATAATCGTGATCGCCTGCGTCCGGGGCACGGCATGTTCCTTCGCCGTCTGGCGTTCAAAAGGTTAAATTTTGATACAATTTGTTGTATCTCAATTGTTCTTTTTTCGAATTTTTAATTATTATAAGAGTTAGGAGCATTTAAAAATTTGCATGGAAACTGTTTTTCGCTCCTAATTTTTAAAATAATGCTATGGTTAATATATCAAATCATGTAACAATATTTTCCATTACATCAATATCCAGAGAGAAATAGTAAGCTTAAGCTTTTTAGCATTAGCATGTAGCGCATCGGGGATGTTCGTGACGGCGCGCGTGGACTGTTTTTATACTGCCATTCGTTCACGCGCAGCATCCCTGGTGCGCCAGGTGCGTGGCAGTCCCAACAGCATCCTACGAATGATAGCGGATAGTGTTGACTGTCCCTACTTGTCGCACTGTGAGGGATTGCATTCCCCCATCAGTGTTGTTTTATTTTAAATTAGTGTTTGCTGTACCTACTAACCCCTTAGTTTGTAAGTTCTACTAATAAAAATATGTGTCCATGTGTTACATGTAATAAAAATATTCATTCATTCATTAAGCCGCTTAAGGCAGATAGCTCCCACCAAACAGTTGACCGCCTGATTGGGTTGACACGTTCTCCAATACACAGCTAGCTACATTGCTTAATATCCTCGCAACCTCCTTCATAATTACAGACAAACTCTAAAACAACCTTGCCCCATTGAAAACAAGATTCCCTTTGGAATATCGAAAGAGAATTATATGAGTTTTGGAAAGTAACCGACCAATATGTTTCTCAAAGGCATATTGCGGACCTCAGGCTCTCCTTGCTACACTTTAAGGGTTAGATAGGGATAGAAATAGTAATTGAAGGAAGTACGGGCACGGGTTAGGCGAATGGTATAATAAAATCGGGAATAGTGCCTACATGAAATTTCCTCGCACGTTATTGAGAGCAAATATGGTTCAATATAGGGCAATTAATTAGTTCAATATGGATCGACTAGTTACGAATTGAATTTTCTCTCTCCCCTAGATGAGAGAGATGGGAATGAATGTGACAGTTTGTTTCATATTTAAACATCTATGACATGACTAGTCGCATTAGGTACTTATAAAATATTTATTTTACCCAATTAATTCTAATGAATCCCGGTACCTGGTGAAGAAAACTATTCTTCTTCCTCGCGTTGTCCCGGCATTTTGCCACGGCTCATGGATGCCTGGGGTCCGCTTGGGAACTAATCCCTAGAATTGGTCTAGGCACTATTTTTTACGAAAGCGACTGCCATCTGACCTTCCAACCCAGAGGGTAAACTAGGCCTTGTTGGGATTAGTCAGGTTTCCTCACGATGTTTTCTTACACCGAAAAGCGACTGGTGAATATCAAATGATATTTCGTACATAAGTCCCGAAAAACTCATTGATACGTGCCGGGGTTTGAACCCGCGACCTCTGAATTGCGAGTCGCACGCTCTTACCGCTAGGCCACCAGCGCTGGTGAAGAAAACTATAGTGTCTATAATATAGAAAATAGAAATAAACTAGGTTAGTCTTGTTGTCACTATGTTAATAACTATGAAATGATTTTTTTTAAACCCCCTACGCTAGATGCCATCATTTTGGAAAAGAGCTGATACTCTTCAAACTGCTGGATCGATTTCTATGAAACATTAGCAAGAAAATTCGCTTTTACCTAGAAAAGACGCATCGAAATCGACCCATCCGTTGGAGAGCTACGATGCCATAGACAGACATTCGGCCCGATTCTAAGAATGAGATACGATAACAATAAGTTCTGGTTTAGATAAGTTCTCATTTAGATATCGTTTGTATGTCGTATAATTGATAGAAGCAGCTCGATTCGGGCAACCAATGTCACTTTGACGTTAGAAATATCGTAGATAGAACTTATTGGGATCACAGATGGAAATAAACGTCAATTTTGACATGTCGTTTAGTTATCGATGTCTTAAAGATCTTTCCAAGTTCTTAAACGTGTCTTAATCATTCTTTGAATCGGGTCGATTGGCATTAAACATACAACACCCCTTTTTTGCGTCGGGGGTTAAAAACTATGTATTTTTGATATTTTGGAATGGTTAGGGAATATTTTGCACGAATTGCTTTAATTATCAGTATAAGAGTACTATCATTTATGTGGTAAAATACAATATTCATTTATTGCGCTATCGTACACAAACATGACAATGTATATTACATTGAATTTAATATTATATTATATTATTATTTATATAATTATTTAATTTGTATGATGAGTGTTTTATTTCCTGTTTTGTTTTCATTTCTGTACAACAAAGAGTTTTACTAATACTACTACTACATTAAAAATTTAACACTTCTGAACTATTACAATATTTAACATTAAAAAGTTTCTCTCTCAGAAAAATCAACTTCCATCCATAACATATCCATAATTTCAACGACTACGTCACGTGTCCGTCTTACGAATTTTCAATTTGTCGAACCTGTCGGTCACGTGACCTATCGCGAGTTTAACATTTTTTCCCCATCCCAAAAAGTGCACAGCGCCGCTAAAAAAGTTTTCACTTCAGAAATTACGTCAAAAAAAAACATTGCGTTCGGATAATGATCGAAAATAGATTAAGTTCGTCAAAGGTGACCATAGATAGTCACTTCCTAAAAATCCCATTTATCAAAATCTGGACGAAACGATAGCCATAGCGATCAAACCCGTCGACTAACCGTCACAGACTGTTCGCTCTAGTCAGCCGTTAGTCATTAGTCGTTAGTCGGCGCTGTGTTAATTAATTCTCGAATGCGATTAATCACGGGATGTCGGAGAACAAAGGTCATAGCAACTATGGGGCGTAGTGGAGTAGACAACAGTAGTCTTGTCAGTAATTATTCATAGAAAAAAAATGCACGAGTGGAACAAACGAAGTTAAGAAATAAAGTTAACACATACTGCTTTTCATATCACACATAGGGAAATCATTGTCATGTTCGTGATCGTGTGCGTATTCGTGAATGTGTTCGTGTCCATGTCATGTGACATTGCATCCAAATATAACTAAAGGGTCGTGACGGGTTTTTGTGACGGAAAAATCTTATACTTTTCGCTTAGTCCGTACTGTCCAATAAGGAACTTCGTTCCTAAAATGATGTAACATGTGATCGTAGTTCAGAAAATGGGAAAGACTTAATTAGAGGTAACACGGCTAGATGCAGTTTTTATGCATTTTAATGACGAATGCTCGTTTTAATGTAGAAGTTCGGGTGTTATACTGGCTTGATAAACGCAAATACTGCATTGCATCTCTTTTCTTCTTTCAGATTAGGAAGAAAAGAGGTATTATGGCTCGTCTACACGATGGCCCAGCGTAGGCCATTCCAAGGGACGCATTTATGCGTTAGAGGGAGCAAGTGATATTGCTATCTCATTACACTGCATAGCTGCGTCTCTTAGACTGGCGTACGATGGGCCATCGTGTAGAGGAGCCCGATAAAGTACGAAGAAAATCCCAGTTTCTGCCCATTTGGCCTTACATTCATCTCCAGAAGACCTGTTCGTAAGGCTAAATTAGACAAATGGACTGAGAGTGAAAATTTATTGAATTAAATAAATTAATTGAGAGATAGGGGCAGCGACCCCCGTGCCGGCTCTTTCCTGGTTCAGCAAATATCGCTAGCTGTGCAACGCGGCAATGCCGCTAGCATTTTTGGCACATTTAGAATTGGATCAGGTGACAGTCGGAACGGGACATAGGGCTTATTTCTAGTTATAATTTTTTATCAGAATGTCTTTTTATATTTCATAGTATAATATTTTATATTTTTTACATTAAAAAAAATGAAACGTTTTACGTAAAATAAATTCTATGGTACAAATTTTGACAACATGAATGTCAATGACGTATTAAAAAAAAAAATCGTTCCCGAGTTAGCTGAGTTTCATCGTTTTATTATTTAAGTATAATATATGTATTATCTCAGTATCCTCACTTGGCTAACATCAAATTAAGTACACAGCTATTATATTCCAACAGCATTAAGTATGTACTGTGTTTCTGTCTCCATTGTCTCATGGAGAGCCGCCGTGCTGTGACAAAATTCAATAAGTGTCACGGGCCGTCTTAATAAGGCGGTTCCAACTTTTTTAATAACGGAGATCGGGTAAAGTTACATTCAAATTTTAATCAAAGATCAAGGTTAATCTTGAAATATTGAAGCATCGGAGTAGTATAAAGTGCTTACAAATCTTATTAATCCACCAGGATATAATATAGGATAGATATAGTTAGTTTATAGATTATAATATTAGCATCTTAATCATAAGCATCAGTAATTTAAGACACAACGCGTAAAAGCTTTTATCTCTGACTGTACTTTTCTTTCAACAGGCAACTAGTACTCATCGAGACAATTCTAACAAACCCGAACACAATTAAGTAGGTTGCGTTGTTTTATTACAGTTCCTACCTCCTCCTGTCTCCCTCATTAGATCAGCTCGAGGGTACCATAATATTGCATTGTCGTCTTTGCGTGCAAAATTTCAATTGAGCCGGAATCCGGTAGGTGACTCAAATTTAACTCGCAAGATTTGATTACAGACAGACAATGGGGCAGGTGAATCTAAAAAAAAGCTTATAAAAATATACAGGATGATTCAGGAGACGTTAGCAGGATCAAGTCTCCATATTCGGTAAATTATCAGCAACTGTTTCGTACCAGTATTAACGTTAATTTAATTTTTACTGTTCAAAAAAAAAGAGTTTTATTTTATTTACGACATTTATGGTCACCCTCTTTGTTTTATCCATAATAAGTGACAAATTGAATGTCATCGGAGTCTGGTTACTTTTATAAAATCGTATCTCACTCAAGTGTGACATTTTATTTTCTTCATAATCAAAGTGCTGTCATAACGGTTAAAGAGGTTTTGTCTTTGTTAATTAAGTGTTGTAGGCTGTCCATGATTGTAGATAATCAAATTTGTCCTTAAGAAAAAGTTAGGTAAATAACAGATAAAAAGCGTGATTGTTTTACTTAAATATGATGGTGAACGATTCATTAACATTTACTGATTTTGTAGGCTTAGTCCAGCTCACGTCTCATGAATCACCCTGTAGTTTAGTGTAAATAAATACATCGGTTTTTTTCTTGAGTCGGTTTCATAACGATAGTATTTTTCCATTCCGCGCGAAGTTGGTGTCATCAATTGGCGAGAAGTCGCATAGGACCGAGAAAAGTTTCGCTGTCTTGTGTCGGAGGCCAAGTCTCATTTTGGGTCGCTGAGCCAACGGAGTAAGTGAGTAAATAAATACATACATACCTATAATCAACCTTAATTAGATAATGACAGCAAAATAATATATTGCAATACACAGAATAAGGATGTTTTGCAACACATATTCTCACTTTGGCTACAATACTAAGAACAAGAAACTTTTGCACGGTTATTCGACATAAATGTATAAAAAATCCTATAAAAAATTATGTCAACTAGATAGGCATCATTTATTAAATTCTAAAAACCTAAACAGAAAATAAGAACGACAATTCTTATTATTCTATTTACTCTCTCTCAGTTGCTTAAAGGTTAGCTGCAGGAGATCCCTTAAAGGGATAAGTTCGCCTTTGTACATATTTATTAAAATCATAACCTGTGGCGTAAGAAATATAAGCGAAAAGTATAAGATTTTTCCATCACAAAAACCCGTCACGACCGTTTAGTTATATTTGAATGCAATGTCACATGACATGGACACGAACACGAACACATACACGAATACGCACACGAACATGAACATAACAATGTTAATATACATTAATTGAATAAAATAAAATTATGACTACTTATAAAATAAAACTAAACCTACATAGAAAAAATAAAAATACCTAAACCAAATCCTGGCCTTTTATTTGTTTTGTACTTGTTTTGCGCAATAAAGTGTTTTACTGCTACTACTTAAATTTTGTAAGCACTGCAAATCTATGACTCACGTAAGTGGTATTTGGCATGAGGGTCTTGGACGACTGGTTCGCAGCGAACATGAGGCTGATGCCGCCCCACGCGTCGCGGAAAACAAACTCGTCACCTGTGGACAATCAGATGATATCTTAATGTAATTTTAACGATTGTTAGTGCCGCGGTAACAAGAACCGCTTGCCGCGTAAGTGAAGACATACTCAGAAGAGTCACGTAATCAATAATCAGTTACATTTAATCTTCAGACTCGTTTACAGGAGTGTTGAGATTATCCTATCTAAATACAGTTGACAATATGTAGGTACCTCGGCTAATAAATATACAATTCAGGTTGACCGGCTCCTACACTAGGCTCAGCCTGTCTCGTAGGCAACCCAGATACAAATGAGTTTGTACACAATAAAATTGATTCGTGAAGCCTATAAGAAGACGAACTACAATTTTTTTTTAAATTTTGATATAAATCAAGAAAAACGCCCTGAATTATCTTAAATTATTACATACATGGTGGTAAAGTCAGAAATATCGCATGTAATGGACGGCCGAGGCAAAGGCTTTCTTATTTACTGCCAGAGCTTTTATACTTGTTTGTATGTATACTATTTTTCTGCTCGACGGAGCAGGAAAGCAGCAACTTCGTTCATTAGGCTCCGTTTTCCTGGAATATACCTATGGATGAAGTAGTATTTTGTATGGAGATGGGCGCTATATGACGGCACCGCTATCTATATATATAAAGTTGTCACTTTCCGGCCGGACGGCAGAAATAGAAAATGTTCTGCAGTTGTAGTATTTTAGAACAATTTAGCCATCGTGATAAGCAAAATGGATGTGGAATGAACTGTCGCCTGCGGTATTTCTGGATCGATACGTTACCTTCAAACCTTCAAGAAAAGAGCGTACTCCCATCTTAACGGCCGGCAACGCACTTAAAACCTCTTTGGTGTTGCAGGTGTCCATAGGCGGCGGTAATTGCTTACCATCAGGTGATCCGTCTGCTCGTTTGCCTCCTCTATCATAAAAAGCAAATATATGTACTTACATCGCTGAATTCTCATATTGTAATTAACGTACGAGTACAACTTTATAGATCGAATTAACTTTATCAAAAATTGTAATTAGATATTTTACGGTAATTCGAATCATATCATACAGAGTGTAGTCAGTTGAGCATGTTGGTAATTAAGTAGGCAATTATGTTTATTGATCACGTTATGACGCGGACGTGACGCAGAGGCGGGGTTTGTGACCCTACAATGCAGGTTTCAGCGCAACCAATGTTATTAAAATGGCTGACAATTTCATGTGTTGTGGTGGCTGTTTGTCACACTGAAATGAAAATTATCAGTTTTATTTTATGACAAATAGGTATCTTACTAAAAGAAGATTTCATAATAAATTAATCTAAAATTATATAGTAATCGCATTTTCTTTATTTTTAAATTTCTCAATTTTTGTTCTTTTATATTTGTCATGTTTCCTGTAAGTCAGTTAATATTTTGTTTAAGGTTTGTATTTTTATTTTAATGTTTATGTTTCAAAGCTTTGATGAGCCATGCTGCTTGAAATAAATACAATACAATATGCGTAAAACAAGACACGGTCATTATTGTGTTCCTCAGATATAACATTATGACTCAAGCTGTTTTTTATTATTATTAATAAAGACTTAAATTTATCATTACAAGTTTAGCCTAATGCGATAGATAAGCGACAAACCAATAATCAGAGTTATTGACAATATAATTATAAACTAAACCTAATATTAACAATGCGGCCTTTGTGAGATCATTCAGAGAGCATGTAAATATGTCCAACTCCAGCGCAAGTTTATTGATAGTTCGAATGGCCCTCGTTAGCGGGGCTCCCTCAGCAGTTTTGTGCGAGCAGGGGGTACGGCCAGCAGCGGCGGCCGGCAGCGCTATACGTGCAGGACCCCGGGGTTACAAATCACCTCTCAGCACCCTAACTACATATGAAGCGAGGGCAAGTTCCCACCTCACCTCTAGCTTGTTACAGGCAACCATTCCCAGCATGAAGAGTGTGGGATACAGCAAGGGATACCCAGGATATACGTCATATAGTTTTAAGTAAAGGAGCCTAACAGATTCATTTTTAATGCGTTGTAGCCTAATGTTGTATTTAGCTTCGTGTGGACTCCAAATTACCACTTAACATTCAAGGTGACTCCTCAAGAGAGCCTCATACACTGCTCGTATAGCTGCGATGTTCGTGAAGTCCTTTGCTTGTCGCATCAAGAAACCGAGGTTACGAAATACTACTTTCAGACACCAATAACGTGATCACGAATTGAACACAGGGTTTTCCAGCATAGCATTTGGATTTGTTTGCTTATAATTCTAGGTCTTATAAACATATTAGAATACAATGTATTCCAAAACCTGTAATATGCAACTTATGATATATCTAAATTAACAGATTAACGTTTCAATGAGTTTAACTAATAAATTTGTCGCTTAATTTCAAATTCAAATGGATTTATCCATTCGATCCTCTGAGGAAATAATTACCCTAATACCTTTTCTTAATACCTAAATTGCATAATCTGACAGATGGATTTATCACAACAGTAGGCAAAACACAGTCAGACTGCCCATCCACTGAGACGAGATTTAGAGTTCAATAATGCTAAAAATACAATTATTAAAACACACGCAACGGTGTAACGAGTGGTCGTTTGGTAAATTTCGTTAATGGAGGCATGTACAACAGCAACACTCTTAACTATCCATCGGTGGACCTTATGCCTTCTGTAATAAGGTCCACCGTTGGACAGTTAACAGCGTGGGCGACGGTACGTCACCGATACTTATCGTTACACGTCACATCGCGTTCGTTTCTGATAAACGTAAATTGTATGCAGATTTCAGTTGGCTATTGTTAAGCTAACCTACTTATATTTTTGACCTCTAAGTAGTTATAGCGGTCAAGAAGTGTACAAGCTTACAGCGCGGCTTACGTGGGCGATGACTCGCGAATGCGACGCGGCGCGGCGGCCCAACGGCATTCGGAGATCGCCCACGGTGTAGGACACTTCCATTGGTATCAAAGGATTGAATTCACCCGCGCCGCTTCGCGTTCGCGAGTTATTCGCTCAGGTAAGACACTGCCTAAGACAAGTATAGCGGGCATACTATATATAATTATATATAAACGTAAGATCAATTTAATTCCTTATTTAAATAAGCATTTAAACTCCAGTGATTTTATTTTACGTATTGACGACTGGTCTTGCCTACGGGGTAGTGACCCTGCCTATGAAGCCGATGGTCCCGGATCCGATTCCCGGTATGGGCATGTATTTGTGTGATGAACACAGATATTTGTTCGTGAGTCATGGGTGTGTTAGTATGTATTTATCTATATACGTATGTATATAGTCGCCTAGTACCTATAGTACATCACAAGCTTTGCTTAGTTTGGGGCTAGGTCGATCTGTGTGAAAATTGTCCCCAAATATTTATTTAATTCTGTTTATACTTAATTTTAATAATAGTTTACAAGTTTTGTCATTTTACCTATCAGGTTTAATAAACATATATATAGTTATTAAACAAAACTTCATTTAGGTATTTATTTATATTAATTCCCATCTCACCATTACTCCCAGAGTAAAATGGTAAAGCTGTAGCTGTAGCAAATACACATTGCAAGCATAATTAACTTAACCACAAATAGTTGCTACATATACATCAATAAAGGTATTAAAGTAGTCCTTGACTATACGCAGAGGGCAAAAAACGAGCGGGCAATCAAATATTAATCCATACCATACGGTTCCAGCCGGGCAATTTGTGGCGACGCCAAAAAACCACCATTAATCCTCAATTTGTATTTAAATTCAATTTGTTACACAACTGCGACAGTAATAAAAAAAATCATGGGTATTTTTAATCCCCGACGCATAAAAGAGTATGAGATGATTGACGCCAACGCCAGTTTTTTTACGTAAAAGCGAATTTCCTTGTGGTAGTTATAACGTATGTTTGATAGAAATCGATCTAGCAGTTTGAAGAATATCAGCTCTTTTCATTGTTGAAGAAAAGAGCTGATTAGTAGTAAGGCATTTTAACATAAAATTATTTATTTTTAACACGCTTTTATTAGGTCGACCTGTACCTATGTAACTATGTAATGGAATCTAAGGTAACTAATTTAACCATCTTCCAAGGATCGTAGCATTCGTAGCGTCATGAAAATTGGCAGCTGTATGTAGTTCTGATGACAATACAATAATATGGTACTGTCGAACTGATCTGATGATGGAGCCGGAAGATATGAACTGGAACTTCATGATGGAACATCGTATCATAGCTGTGTTTGGATTTGTTAGGAAGTCTTGTCTTGTAATGAACTTTGACCACGATTAGGTTTCAAGGTCTGATGATGAAGCCGGAAGATAGGCACTGGCATTCCATGATGGAATATCGTATCATAGTCGTGTTTGCACTTGTGAGAAAAGTCACGTAATGAAATTTGAATACGATTAGGTTTCAAGGTTAATAAACGTGTTTTTCTAGTGTTTTTAAACTATTAATTTATTGGCATATAGCGTAGGGGTTTTTATTTATTTTTTAATTTAAGTTATTAGTATTGATGTCAACAGATTTTACTGGCTCAAAATTAATTTGAGGCTACCACAACCAAATGCGTCAGACAGATATTATGATATTCCTGCAATGTGACTGAAGTTTTTTTAATGGATATTTGAACTTAATCTAAAGCAGTTTTATGACCATGTTCTATCTTCAAATATAATTCGATAGCATGTTTCAACCCTGTCACTATTCAGCATTGTTAAATTATTGACTCGATAACAAAGTGAATGGCAGAACTGCCCATAAAACTGTTTACGGCGCTCATTTTACTCTAGTTCACAGTAAAACAAGCAACAATAGACCCTGCCAACAATAAGTTAAGGCTTCTATTGGCATGTTAGTTGAGTATGTTTTGAGCATTATCTTCTAGTGATTCGCTATCAGATGCCACAAACAAGTCGTTGAGAAGTTGGCATTCTAAATACGAAATGTTTTTCGGTTGCAAACGGAATGCCAAGGCTAAAATATCTGCAATATCTTATAAGCAAAACTTACAAACATTTGAGAGGTTATGTGATATTTTTTGACGCAACACGATGCTTATTCGTCAGTAAAATTTATTTTTGTTTAAATATGGCCTATTCTTGTGTCCTGTTATATCATCTTGTACAGGCATTTTATTAATAGGAGTACGTTATTTACTTTAATTTGCAAATATTTTTTATGTTATATTTTGGTAATAGTTCATTTGAAAATATTATAGCATGAAACAATCACATCAACACATCATCAAGATAATAAAAACATACTGCAACAAATAATCTTCTTCTTTATCCTCGCCTCATCCCGTTACGCGGGGTCGGCTTTCCTAATCTTGAGGCGCCACTTTGATCGCTGATAAGCGTCGTCACTGGACAGGCCCAACTCCTTCATATCTCTTCGGACATTCGTCAGCCAGGTAGTTACTGGCCTGCCCCTTCCTCCCTTTGCTGCAGCCATGGAGAGGCACTTCTTCACTACGTGATTTTCGGGTCTACGCATCACATGTCCGAACCACCTTAGTCTGGATTCCTTTAGCTTCTCGGTAACTGGTGCCACTTTGAAGGTGCCCCGAATGTATTCATTTCGGACTTTATCTTTAAGGGTAACTCCTCCTGCCCAACGAAGCATACGCATTTCAGTAGTGTGTAGTTTTTGCTCATGTATTTGCTTCGTAGCCCACGTTTCACTACCGTATAGTAGAACTAATATAATTCGATAGCATGTTTCAACCCTGTCACTATTCAGCATTGTTAAATTATTGACTCGATAACAAAGTGAATGGCAGAACTGCCCATAAAACTGTTTACGGCGCTCATTTTACTCTAGTTCACAGTAAAACAAGCAACAATAGACCCTGCCAACAATAAGTTAAGGCTTCTATTGGCATGTTAGTTGAGTATGTTTTGAGCATTATCTTCTAGTGATTCGCTATCAGATGCCACAAACAAGTCGTTGAGAAGTTGGCATTCTAAATACGAAATGTTTTTCGGTTGCAAACGGAATGCCAAGGCTAAAATATCTGCAATATCTTATAAGCAAAACTTACAAACATTTGAGAGGTTATGTGATATTTTTTGACGCAACACGATGCTTATTCGTCAGTAAAATTTATTTTTGTTTAAATATGGCCTATTCTTGTGTCCTGTTATATCATCTTGTACAGGCATTTTATTAATAGGAGTACGTTATTTACTTTAATTTGCAAATATTTTTTATGTTATATTTTGGTAATAGTTCATTTGAAAATATTATAGCATGAAACAATCACATCAACACATCATCAAGATAATAAAAACATACTGCAACAAATAATCTTCTTCTTTATCCTCGCCTCATCCCGTTACGCGGGGTCGGCTTTCCTAATCTTGAGGCGCCACTTTGATCGCTGATAAGCGTCGTCACTGGACAGGCCCAACTCCTTCATATCTCTTCGGACATTCGTCAGCCAGGTAGTTACTGGCCTGCCCCTTCCTCCCTTTGCTGCAGCCATGGAGAGGCACTTCTTCACTACGTGATTTTCGGGTCTACGCATCACATGTCCGAACCACCTTAGTCTGGATTCCTTTAGCTTCTCGGTAACTGGTGCCACTTTGAAGGTGCCCCGAATGTATTCATTTCGGACTTTATCTTTAAGGGTAACTCCTCCTGCCCAACGAAGCATACGCATTTCAGTAGTGTGTAGTTTTTGCTCATGTATTTGCTTCGTAGCCCACGTTTCACTACCGTATAGTAGAACTGGCCTAACGGCAGTTTTATATACCTTGCCTTTAGTTTTTATTGGCATTTTTGGGTCACACAAGACCCCTGTTAGTTCGCGCCATTTATTCCATCCAGATGTTATTCGATGCGTTATGTCGGCTGTAATCGTGCCATCCTCAGCAATAACAGAACCTAGGTATTTGAACTTGTTTACTCTTGGTAGGATTTCTCCATCAAGCTTCAGCTCAGTGTGTGTCGTGCTAGATTTGTCAGCGCTGAAGTTGAGCACCATATACTCGGTCTTGGTTCTACTTATGCGCAATCCGTTTGGCTCCAGAGATCGCCTCCAATGATCTAAACTATCCTGTGCTTCTTGTTCATTGTCTGATATCAGAGCCACGTCGTCAGCATACAATAAGTTCCACGGTAAGGGTTTCTGGATTCTCTCGGTGAGGTAATTCATGATGGTATTGAATAGTAAGGGGCTAAGAGCACTTCCCTGATGAACCCCAACTTCAATATCAAAGCTCTTTGACACACCTGCTGGGCTTCGAACGCTTGTCTGCACGTTGCGATACATGTCTGTTATAAGCTTTATGTATCGTTCAGGAACGTTTTGCGACCTTAAAGCCTGCCATATCAGCGTTCGTGGTACGCGGTCGAAAGCCTTTTCTAGGTCTATGAAGATCATCCACAATGTCTGTTTATTTTCACGAGCTTTTCTATTACCATATTAGTGATTCAACAAATAATACTTACTTAATTTTAATTTTCATTGTAAAATATAAAATTATTGCGAACTTTATGCGCTTATAAAATATCTAAAACTGCAGTAATTATTTAAACGATAAGGTTAGAGCGAACGCACGTGACATCACTTGAATTATTTTATTACCTGGGAGACAATTCAGCGAGTCTGACTAAGAAAACTGAATGCTAAGTTATGGTAATGGGGCAGGTCTAAATTAAATTCAACTATCTTTTGCATTCGCATTAATTCCGCTGAATTACGTTGGGCGTTGCAGAATGGAATATTAGCGACTACATTGTCATAATTATTTGGAAGAAATCCCTAGATATTAGTGATTCAAATGATTCCATGATTTAAACTGTGAATAATCTATGTATAAGAAATTGGACGTACGCGTATTGGAAACATTGTTTTGATATCTCGATGATATTATATCACGGAAATTAGCATAGAATGTACATTTACGTGCATGATTGCTATTTTTTATGGAAATATTCATAGGACTCTGCGACCTTTAACCTTCAAGCGACAAATGCAGGCCCTTCACCATCAACATAGACTCTTGGTTTATCCTGACTGCGCACGAGAAATAGCAATACACGCACACTTGTTCAAAGTCTTTATTGCAGATTGAAATCGCTGGTGCTACTGTACTCGAAGAACATCAATGAAGAACTTCAAACGAATTGGCGTTCAAAAAGTTGAAAAATTTATCGCAATTTCATGAAAATTTTACAAGAATTAAATAAAATTGAGTTTCATTTTTACCAAAAAATTATTAGGAGTTTCCGAAATTATACCATTCCATTAATCCTTCGCAACTAGGGAAATTATTCGACGGCACATGAGTACGCTGACAGCATCGAAAGCTATCCTAGCAAGAAAAACCAAAGCATGACGGTCAGCGCTGGCAATAAACGAACTTAAAGCGTATTCTTGTGGCTGAGACATAGCGTGTAGACGAACAGCCTCGCGTTGAAAACTAAAACGCTCATAAAAACAAACCGACACAGCATCTTTTCCATGCGATTAGAAAAGTTTCCCCATAAAGCGATATTTACGGCCCGAACTAGACTCGGATGGGATAGTTAACATAAATCAAGCCAGATGCGCTCAATGGATGCGGTTTGGCCTCCTCGATTTATGTCCCTTGGGAGCTATTTAAAGGCCCAATGGAACCAATGTTGCATTGAAATGGGATTGATATAGTGTTTCAATATTGAATTTAATAAACATCATTCTGACTGTCTGCCGACCTCAGCATAAAAAACTTAATATAAGTAACTAGGTATAATTATTTTACAAATATAACACCCCTCATAGGGGTAAGGATTAGAGTAGGGGATTAAGGATAGGGGTATAGGGATGAGGGGATATAGTCCTTATAGCCCCTAAGCCCTGATTGTACTAACTCTGAACCTCGGCTTAAAATTTATGGTTTGGCTGTTTTTTTTTGTCTTAGATATCAAAGCGTTGCATCAGAAGAATTGTCTCAAGCTGTCAAAAACAATCTCGAATACGCCGTCTGAGTGGCCCGGTTCGAACTCCACGCACGATTAGGTTTGCTTATTGACTGTCACCGCCATACGTCAGCTGAGTGGGGGGTGGGCGGCTTGTCGGAGGGGGAGTGGGACCACTTAGCCGCAAAATGAGTTATCCTAAAATGAAACATGTCGAATTCAATTTATTTGTAATATCGATAACGATTTCATTTGTTTTGGAATTGTTCAACAATTTTAAAGTTGAGAAATGGATGGAGCAAAAGAAACGTGCATGAATTGCAGCCAGTGATCCCGTGATATCTACCTACCTACCCCTTTCCGTAAAGGGTGTAAGCATTTATGTAAAAAAGTATATTTAGAATATAATGAATGACGAGTGTGAAAAGAAGGGGGAGGCCTTTTTTCAGCAGCGGAATACATTGTGAGCTTTTAGGTAATAAAAAAGTTTTTGGCCAAAAAAATCATTTTTGATACAAGTTTCACCGCTGACTGTACTTTTCGACAGGCAACTAGTACTATATCGAGGCAATTCTAAAAACCCCAAACTCAATTAATTTGCGTTGTTTTATCACTTAATTCCCATGACGACCCCTTGTCTCCATTATCTGATCAGCTCCGTGTTATCATAATATTACATTGTGATCCGATTTACATACATGTGTGTAAAATTTCAGCTCAGTCACTCATCAGGAAGTGATTCAAATTTAGCTTCCAAAATTTGACCCACACTAACAAACTAACATACTTACAGAGCAAGTTAAATAAAAACTAGAAAATAGTAAGAAATTACTTTGTACATGCTGTGAATAAATCGCTGTTTCAAAACCTTACAGGATTATCGGTTTTGATGGACCATTGTTGCGGCGATAAATCCCGTGACATTAAACATCAAAACTTGCGGTCGTCATGTCGTTGACTTTACTGCCGGATCATGTCGTTGACTATTATCGACCAGTTTGCATGCTCGTTTGTCATCGGATCGTGAATTTCCTTTGATTTTGCAGGCGCGGGCGAGTCGAGTTGTCGGTTCGACTAGAGTAACATGGCTGTTAGCTGTTGCCAATGGCTCTAAAAGCTCAAAAAAATATATGTGTTAGTTTTACGAGACTGTGCGGTGTCTTGAGGCAAATACTTTTTTGAATATTTTTAGAATCCTACCGACTGCGCCATGTAACGTTTACTAATAAACCATTCATTATGTTAACACTGATTTTATTAATATATTATATTAAACTAACTCCAAGAGACCACTTTCAATCAATTTACACAGTTGATTCAACTAACGTCTGTACTGAAAAGACGCCACTGGCTATTGGTTAATTTTAGACAGTCTGTAGTTGCACTCGGTTACAAGCATGCGACAAACATCGTTACAAATAGTAATGAGAGCTCTCGATTAAGACTGCTTGATTTAATCATGAATTACGATATGAAGGCTTAATTTCTCAGAAAAGACACGAGTTTCCGCAGAAGACCCAAGTCATTAAAAAGTTTATAAGAATTCAAATTTAATTAATTACATTGTGATACAGCGGGTTTATAAGAATTCAAATTTTATTATTTATAAGGTTTAAAAACTGAGACGAGTTTAAAACACGCGAACTCCAAAGACTATAACCTAATTAATATTGTGCGCCAATGCAAGATTGTGAGCGCTTTTCCTTCAACGAGCCATTGTATATGGGACACATTCTGTTAGAAATCTCCACACAAAATGTATATAATGGTTCACCCGAGCGTTAGCCTCGCTCGTATTTGGCGAGAGACTGGAATTACTCGTCAGATCGGAGTTTCTGACCCTTTTACTGTTAACGAGTTGCGGTTTCTCTATATCTTACCAAGTTGAGATATAGTTAAGTACCAACAGGAAGTTAAGTACAAGAAATGATAGAATTGTAACCACTGAAACATTTAGTATTATAATTGTATAGTTAAATAATATAAATTCAATAACAATAAATTAAAGATCTTTTATGTATTGCAAAATCGTATACGTACTGTATATACGCGCATAAACAAACAAATACCTTCTCATCAAAGTATATATCTTCATTTTGTCGGGAGTAGGTAATATATGATGTCCATTTTAAATTTGAACAAGTATCGTACCAAATGTGAATAAATACCGTGGTTTTCAGCAATCCAAATTTATTAAATGGTATACAATAGTATATTACTTAAGCAGTCAAGTAAGAAATGTCGGCTTTGCCTCGGCTGACAATTACATGTGATCGGAGGCTTATTTGCTGGCCTAGGTGTGTATAATAATTTTCTGTTCGGCGGAGCTAGAAAGCGGCAACATTAATTATCGCAGTGGGCCAAAAGTTGACGCTTTCCGGCCGGAGGGCAGAAAAAATATTTAAAACAAACTCATTCGTATTTAAGCTTCGTTTATACACGTAATAGTCCAAACATCGACTTCCTTTTAGTGTCTTTTCTTTATTTATAAATCAACATAATATATTGTGGTCGTTAGAGTTTTCCACCATTTCTGCGTGAAGCACCTCGTTGCTCGTAACAGTTTATATCACGTTTTATTGTTTTCCGGCTACAAGGCTCTTTACGGCTGATCGAAGGAAAACATCTTTGATTGGATTCGCTTGACTGTTCCAATGCTGTTTAGTTAACCGGCAGATAATCTTGTTCAAATGGTTAGTAAATCAAACCCCACAGAAAACGAATAGACTCGTTGGATATATAAACTTGAAGAAGGCTATAATACTTTGAAATTTTGCATAAAACTTATAATTAGAAATAATAATGAGATAGAAGCGAGGTAAATTCACAAATCGCATAATATCTCGACAGCTTCAAATGAGCAGCTGTTGCAGTTTTGTTTTGTAGCACAATCACATTCACAAGTTGCGTCCGGAAACTAAACTTTCGGCCCGACCCGGCGTAACATTTACCCGCTGCGGACCATTCGTGTCCGATAACGACAAATGTGAGTGAAATACCAAACAGAACAAGCTATGCTATGTATATACGTTTCTCTATGAGAACGAATTGCGTGAGATTTACTGGAGAACTAAGAGTAACAGTTGCTAGACTTATGTGAAAGTGTTAATAAAGATCGCTGGGACAGAAAAGATCTTTGCATCGTTGGACAAGTAGGGCAGCGCACCACTGATATTTTCCAGTTCCATGAAAGAGGGCTGTATAAGGGCAACTGCTTACTGGCGCGGTTGCATGGATTGGGTGAGCGGGTTTAGGAAAAATTGTATGAGCAACGCTAACTGGCGCGGACGGGTGCGACGGATTTTACCTACAATGGCACCCGCGTGCGAGCGCCCGCTCCGTGCACCCGTGCCAGCTAGCGGACTATTTTCCGGCTGACAACTTTGTAATAATCCCCGTACTTTGATCTTTCATCTGCGAGCTCTACTTCTGATGTCGTTTTCTCTCTGTATTGTATTTATTGAGGTGTGCAATAAAGAGAATTTGTATTGTTTTTCATAATATCTCTCGTGATGGCGTATTGTGAGTAAGCTAAGCAATTTACCTGTTCTCCTGTTACATTCTGTGATCTCCCAATTCTACTGGGACTAGTAAAATGAAACGTGCCTACATCTAAGTCCCTACGTTCTTTCTTTAACATTACTGATACATACGTGACCCTTGTTACACTGGTTACGAACAACTGTATAGGGACATCACTGGCCCTGTGCCGTCGTTATGATTCTCTCGCGTTATCGCATTCTATTTGCGACGCGTGCAGATATTGTAGCCGCAATATAGCCACAACTATTCTAATTATTGGACCTCAAATAAGCCCCTGCTAAGCGAATCGGGTGACGTTTATTAAGGTACAGAGGTTCCTGGAAGTAGAATACATTGTTTTGTAAATTAACCTATCCTGTGTGAATTTATTCAAAACGTAATAGTATATTTGGCAAGGACAAGTATAATTAGAAATCATTAAATAATAGGTGTTTCACATGAAAACGAGTACAATATCATTATTACATAGCTAAAATAATATTATCTTCCTTTTTCACGGCCATTGGATAAATATAACCCGCCCGTACTTGGGTTTTGAATTGCAGGGCTCTTAATATTTCAAAAAGTTAAAAGTTCAGTCATTACTAGCAGCATTCGAATATTTTATGAAGTCAGTCCGCTTCCACCAGCCACGTTATGTGCGCATTAACAGAATGTGGTAAGCACACGTCAGTGGTTATACATATCTGTGGTCATGTTACTCGTACAACGTGATGAATGTATACATCAATAATACTGTCCGATGTAGATAAATTATACTCGTATGTGTAATAAGGAAACATGTATGAAATATGTAATTATTAGTTTTGTTCAATATCTATTGATTTCCATGTGTTTTTAGGGTTCCGTAGCCAAATGGCAAAAAACGGAACCCTTATAGATTCGTCATGTCCGTCTGTCTGTCCGATTCTGTCACAGCCACTTTTTTCCGAAACTATAAGAGCTGTACTGTTCAAACTTGGTAAGTAGATGTATTCTATGAACCGCATTAGGATGTTTACACAAAAATAGAAAAAAAACAATAAATTTTGGGGGTTCCCCATACTTAGAACTGAAACTCAAAAAATCTTTTTTCATCAAACCCATACGTGTGGGGTATCTATGGATAGGTCTTCAAAAATGATATTGAGGTTTCTAATATCATTTTTTTCTAAAATGAATAGTTTGCGCGAGAGACACTTCCAAAGTGGTAAAATGTGTGTCCCCCCCCCCCGTAACTTCTAAAATAACAGAATGAAAAATCTAAAAAAAATATATGATATACATTGCCATGTAAACTTCCACCGAAAATTGGTTTGAACGAGATCTAGTAAGTAGTTTTTTTTTAATACGTCATGAAATTAAAAAAAAAAATTTTTTTTCATCATACCCGTACGTGTGGGGTATCTATGGATAGGTCTTCAAAAATGATATTAAGGTTTCTAATATCATTTTTTTCTAAACTGAATAGTTTGCGCGAGAGAACCTTCCAAAGTGAAAAAAAGTGTGTCCCCCCCCCCCGTAACTTCTAAAATAACAGAATGAAAAATCTAAAAAAAATATATGATATACATTGCCATGTAAACTTCCACCGAAAATTGGTTTGAACGAGATCTAGTAAGTAGTTTTTTTTAATACGTCATGAAATTAAAAAAAAAAATTTTTTCATCATACCCATACGTGTGGGGTATCTATGGATAGGTCTTCAAAAATGATATTAATGTTTCTAATATCATTTTTTTCTAAACTGAATAGTTTGCGCGAGAGAACCTTCCAAAGTGAAAAAAAGTGTGTCCCCCCCCCTGTAACTTCTAAAATAACAGAATGAAAAATCTAAAAAAAATATATGATATACATTACCATGCAAACTTCCACCGAAAATTGTTTTGAACGAGATCTAGTGAGTAGTTTTTTTTTAATACGTCATAAAATTTAAAAAAAATTTTTTTCATCAAACATATACGTGTAAGGTATGTATGGATAGGTCTTCAAAAATGATAGTTAGGTTCCTAATATCATTTTTTTCTAAACTGAATAGTTTGCGCGAGAGACACTTCCAAAGTGGTAAAATGTGTGTCCAAAGTGGTAAAATGTTGAACAAGATCTAGTAAGAAGATTTTTTTTTAATACGTCTTAAATTGTACGGAACCCTTCATGCGCGAGTCCGACTCGCACTTGGCCGCTTTTTTTATTTTTGCGCTGTTAGTATGTATGGGATAAATCTTGCAAGTTAAATTTGACCCACTTCCCGGTTTCCGATGAAGCTGAAAATTTGCATACATATGTAAGTCGTGTGACAATGCAATATTATGGTACCATCAAGCTGTTCTGATGATGGAGACAGGAGGTAGCCATAGGAACTCTGTGATAAAACAACGCAACCTAATTGTGTTTGGGCTTTTTAAAATTTTCTCGATGAGTATTAGTTGCCTGTGGCAAAAAAAGTACAGTCAGCGATAAAAGCTTGTACCAAAAATGAAATTTTTGCCAAAAACTTATTAATAGTCATTATTTAATTATCTCTGTACAGTAGATTATTTGTGTAAAATGAAGTATGTTCAAGAGAAACGGATACTTAAATACTTTTGACATTTGATTTGTATATGGTCGAGATAAACTTATAGCATAAACAACCTTACAAGTCTTGTGGCACTTGTTTCATTTTTATTCCACTTTAAATAAACATGCACGCTAATAGGAAAAGTTGTGTAGACATTTTCTAATAAAAACTGGTAGGAAGATAGCGGCACAACTCTACATAAGGCTTAAAAAGGCTTTAAGCTCTCTATCGTAGCTGTGAACTTTCGTGGCACTTGCCAGCAAAAATAAAAGTGAATCGAGCTAGTCTATGCTGGAGCAGGTTAATAGTATATTATTGCAAAGGCGTAGATTGCAGAGGCGGGAGGCGGGGATAGCAATTCTTGGGTGAGTTTAGAATCTGTCCGACGATGCGAAGCTGAATGCGATAAAGAATTCGAATTCACAAATTGCAATTTCCCGGAAAGAAGACGAATACACGAATTCCAAAAACTACCAGTAAGTAAAATATAACAAAGGTTAATCGACTCGAAGGATCGATCGATTTTTATTTGTATAAAGCCAGTTCTTTGGAAGTCGATTAAAATTTAAGATTTCAACATTTTCGACGCTACGGGAGAACACATACCCACCCACATACATCCTTCCTACTCTTACTTACGTACAGCATATATTGCGGTCCTGATAAATCTCATTCCCACTCAATCGGTATGTATACTGATAACCAATGAGCGGAATTCTTCATAGCAAAAATCAAACTGTCAGAGGGATTGACCTAACTGTTTTATCGACTTATCGATAAATATTTGTCACTTAACGAAACACAGGTGTCCCTAATTAGCTGACCGCCACTGTATTTTGGTATAATAGTAAAGAATAAAACAGAAAATACTTTGATGATGTAAATGAACGTAACATTTAGAGCAATATATTGTGGAAGAATCTTCTTTGAAACTGAAATAAGAATCTTTCTGTATACATTTTTTTATTGTTTTCTTTTAGGATTAACCATTTTAGTAACACGGCACGGAAATCACTCATGAAAACTCAAGTGACATAAATGACATATGTGACGCTGACATGATTTACTTAAATACGGAGATGCAAGTTGCTTATCAAAGAGGTCAAATCTTACAGAATAATCTTTTAAGTTGATTATGTATACCTAATGCGATATTATTCCGTAACATCGATAAGTCGATAAAACAGTTAGGTCAATCCCTCTGACAGTTTGATATTTGCTATGAAGAATTCCGCTCATTGCTGATAACACGCAGACCGACATGTCAGAAGGCAAACATACATAATGCATTTCTCATTAAAATATTCTGTCGAGGGATCCATGAAAACTCAACACGACAAAGTTTTGCCCCGAATAATGTGAGGGCAAGTATTAGCCAACAAAATTAGTAAACTCTTTACGTGGTCGGGCTGCAAATCTGCATGTGTGGTGGCAAACTTATTTAGAGTTTCGAGTTTAGTTGACAAGTTTCGAATGGAGTCTAAATGCAATTAATTTTTTTTAAATATACTACAATATTTAATTAAGAGAGATACATATCTGAAAACAATTTTTGCAATGCAACATATCTGATAGAGGATTTTTTCTATGACTTAACACGTAGTTGTTTTTGTGTATTAACGAAATAATTATCGTCAGGACAACTAAAGCCGGCTGATGGGGGGTGTTATTTTATTGCAAAAGCTGCTATCTCTATCATCATACTTAGATATTAACGTCATTTTGCATTGTCACTGAACTTACTCTGTGAACTAAGCATATATGTATCTGTTTACTGTTACTCTGTTACTCTGACAGATACCCTAATAATATAACTACAGTACTCGATAAATGTTGTTCTTTGCCGATTATCCTGATGTTATCCCAGAAACGCAATCGTCGGCAGTCGGCAGATCATACCAAATTGAAATGGACAAAATATCTAACCTCTAATTAACATTAATTGCATACAAAGTCTAAAAGCAAATATGGACGGTGAAAGGATATAATATTCATGACTTGATTGAATTCCAGATAGTCGTTACGTATTCTGTTTATCTACTATTACTAATAATAGGTATACTCGTAATCTTTATATTAAATTGTAGAATAGTGTGTGTACTTACTATGTATTTCATGTTTAAGCTACTCTGAATATCAATAACAAATGTACAACTGTATTTCCAAATATCATTATCTATAACGTCTAACGTTAGTAGATTGGCATAGCAAAAATTAAGAAATAAGTATAGTTTAAAAAAAACTACTTACTAGATCTGGTTCAAACCAATTTTCGTTGGAAGTTTGCATGGCAATGTATATCATATATTTTTTTTAGATTTTTCATTCTGTCATTTTAGAAGTTACGGGGGGGGGGGGGGACACACTTTTTACCACTTTGGAAGTGTCTCTCGCGCAAACTATTCAGTTTAGAAAAAAATGATATTTGAAACCTCAATATCATTTTTAAAGACCTATCCATAGATATCCCACACGTATGGGTTTGATGAAAAAAGATTTTTTGAGTTTCAGTTCTAAGTATGGGGAACCCCCAAAATTTATTGTTTTTTTTCTATTTTTGTGTAAACATCATAATGCGGTTCATAGAATACATCTACTTACCAAGTTTGAACAGTATAGCTTTTATAGTTTCGGAAAAAAGTGGCTGTGACAGAATCGGACAGACAGACGGACATGACGAATCTATAAGGGTTCCGTTTTTTGCCATTTGGCTACGGAACCCTAAAAATGGTATGTGATTAGTATATTAAACTCCATAGAAACATTAGATTGGCCAAAATCCTCGCAGAACTTTATAATTCTTTGGTAAGTAAAAATCATCTCAACAGAAAACGATTTATATTGAAATAGATGAAATTTAGTAAAAATAATACTATTTATTTCTCTTATGTATAAGATTACACGAAAAATATAATATGCTAAATTATTCCTGTCTGTTAGTCGTGAACGTGAAATATATTTAGATTATTTATTCAGAGCGGGCCGCAAATGTCTCTTAAAGACAAAAGGGTCGAAATTTACAGCCGAATAAAATAAATCTTTACTTATGGGGTCCCTATTTAAAAGCTCGGAGAACATTCGTCACGGCCTTTCTGCAAGGCAATGGCTATGAATTAATCTTAATAAATATATTAATATAATTAAGTTTTACAAGCATCTTGTAGGTACCAACACTTGCGTTAATGGATCGATTTTTACTAAATTCAATTAAAAATCAGAACATTCAATAAATTTAAAATTTAAACTTAAAAATAGATTTCAGAAACTATGAAATAAAATATTATCTCTTTAATGTGCGCTGGATATTAACAACAATATGTAGGGGTAAGATGTGATATTCACATTCGTGTCAATAGTATACATACTATGTGATCATTCTCTATTCTCTGCTGTCGATATGATCCGATGCAAAATGCATGCCCGCGCCGCACGGCGCATCGGCATTTGCCTAATGGATGCATGCGTGATGAGGGGATCAGTTTATTTGAAACAAGGCCTCTATTCGTCACACCACAGTCTCTAGGTTATCGTGGTTAAAGTGAAAGTCTTCATTCTTCAAGTTAGGCATATTGCAATGCAATGTAAATAGCATGACCAACCCCGGGCAAACTATGCGTCTAATATTTTAAGTCCTCTTTGTAGTGTGTTTGTTTACTGTTTCCTTTGACGCTTTTCGCTGGAAATAGTTTCCAACAATCGATTAAGACAACCTAGAACAATGAGATGACGTTGGGATGCCTGCATTACTACTGCACCTATATGCTATGTTCACTCACTACACTGCACTGCACTTCCTACCTTTTGTAATGAAACACTTCACTTCACAACTTAATACTCATTTATTCCGAAACCAAATTTACCTTATAAGGGGCTGTAGAAAAATCTTAATAGCGTGAAGTAGCCGATAGAACAGCGACATCTACTGTGAAATTGGGCAACTATAAAAACTAAACATACTACATTTAACATGCTCATAAATTAACAAATAGCAATTGTCACGTACGATAGTATGTAATATGTAACGGCGAGATTCCACCAGTGTGCAGCATTATGCAGCATAAGCATTTTTGTACTGCATATGCTTGTGTACAGTGCCACACACAGCCGGAATCTCGCATTAAGGTAACGCTTGAGGTTTCCTGCTTGAGAGTTACATTAGTTTCCTACTGCACATACACTTAATTTATTTGCATCCACGCAACTCACCTTTTTGTGCTTTAGTGTTCAAGTGATACATCAAATTCTACTTATTTCCTGTTTCTTTTGGTTAGTTCTCACAATTTTATTTGGAAGAAATGTATTTCTCTTCTAAAGGACGAATTTTAATAAGTGACTCGAGGCGGCGTCCGCAACTTGAGCAATTTCGCGTTTTTTGGGACTTTAAGAACTCGCATTTTGGAGGTTTTCTTGTAAACAAAAAAAAAACTAGTAAATAAATAACGAAATTATCGATTTCGTCGTTTTTTTAAAGGCTGCTTTTACGAAGGAGCTGTTAAAATACGATGATACGAAGGTTGAAAATTTATTCGTTTTTCGCAGAATGAATGACAGCTTTCGTTGGTCTAAAAGATTTATGGAATTTATGTAGATTAATTTTTATTCGCAATCGTTTTCCTTTGTTTGCGAGTTTTGATTTACCGTGGGAAGGAATATTAAGAATCACTTTGCCGTAGCGAGTGTAGCAACGGCACTTTCTGGCATAAGGCGCAATATTACATGAGCGGGGTTTGCTTTATATGTGGGTAATATCGGTTGTAATAACATACAAATAAAACATGGCTGTTCTTTACATTCCTTTACAGAATTTTTGTCGTAACTTTTTGCCACTTTTATTTTAATGCCCGATCAATCCTTTATAGATTCTTCATGTAAAGCTATATTTACACGAAATTGAAACATATCCTCGATCGCTCACCTCGCAACCTTGGAAAGTACGTATAAAATTCTAGTCAATCAATCATCCCTAAGCGCCCACGAAAACCTTCACATTTTGTTTGAAATACCAGGAAATAATAGCAACGAGGAGTTGTATTTTACTTAAATGAAGTTTCGCTACTTGTAAATGTGGAAGCTTGCCAAATACCGTGCGGCAATGCCCACATTTTTTCTTTTCGTAAATCCGAAAACAACGCGCGTATAATATAAATAGTCGGTGTCATAGACTTTATAAGGTTTGAAATACAGGCGAACAACTAAAAAGACGGAATTATTTTAAGGACTGAGCAATATCGCTTGGCTCTCATTAATATAATTTCATTGATTTTTTTCGTTTCTTACCCATTAAGCGTAGACAACCGGCAATCATTGCCGAAAATGAGATTCCCTTCGAGGCATTTTGTGAAGACCTATTATGAACCGTTTCGTCTTACCACTTTTATTTGTTGTGGCAACTTTATTTGTCAGTATTCCATTATCTTTTGGCAAAAATAACGTTAAGGGATTTCCGTAAGAGCTTTGTAACTTCACAGAGCAAATACGTAAGTAAAAAAATAAATATTTGGGACCTCTTAGACGTCGTCTTGAATTCCTTACCAACTTAACTACGCATTTATTCAGCTAATATAGTATTTCCTTCCTTTCTTAAATGGTTTTCTTATACTGCCGTAATAAATCAGAAAATGTTTAGTTCCCTATCTTCATTTGCTATATTTTAGTATAAGAAGTAGCCAGAAGTCAAGGTTGTGACATAAATAATTTTAAGTCTTAGCAACATACTTTAAAGGCAACAGTGGGCCTACCGCGAACACAGAACTTCGCAAATTGGGAGGATCTTTCTCTGTCACTCTAATTACCCCTTAATTGGAGTAAATGAGAAAGATGCCCGTAATTTGTGAACTTCGGTATTCGCGGCAAGCCCTCTGTTGTAAAAGCTTTTATAGAGAATACGTTGTTCATTGGCAGTGTTGTTCTAACTTCAAACGTTTTACTAAAAACACTGAAAAACTGCAAAATAGTTAGGACACAAAAGTGGAAAAACGAATGGGAATATCAAGTTGAATGTTTTCTCTCGGTTAGGAGTGTAATTTGAGTTTTTGACACATTTTATACTACAGGGTTGAAACCAATACCCACTTTACATGTAGAAGAGATACTTATCCTAGAATATTTTTATTTCACACAGACCTATATTAAATAACTATAAGGGTTCCTCATTGACTAAGGAATCCTAATTGCAAATGAATTAACCCTTAGCTAGGCCAACCAACTTTCATTCAATTATGCCTAAATATGTAATATCATTACACATAACCTTCGCACAACACATAAGCTCCATATGTCTTCAGTAAATTGTTAGCGCGAATATACACATGCTGTGCGGTCAAGCAACATATGGCGGCGCGGCTGGGCGCCCTCTTTACTTTATGACGTCCGTAAATGAAATACGATAGCCTACTTGGTTAGCTGACCTTATACTAAGTCCGTGTGTTTACAAGGCAATACCGGAATTTAATTCGCAATATTAAAACTAAATAACCGTGTCGTTGTTGAATATTATATTTGTTATTGCTGTAAATATACAGTATGTATTTTTGATATAACCGCAAACTTAAACTAGAGGTAGGTTTTAGTGCTATAAGATTATTCTGAAAGATTTGTTAAAATTTAGTCTTAACTACCAGAGCTTGTTTTTTGAGCGGCAATCTATTTTGTACATTATATAGGTAGTCACTTGTGTCAGTTGTGATGTCGCGTCATTAAATGCGACGTTTAGAGTTAAAACAAAGTAGTGATACATTGCTTCCTGGATTATTTCATAAGGAAAATTAAAAGTCGTCTGTATTTTATAAAAGCTACGTACTTAAGTGTGTTAAATAAAGCCTAAACTAGCCTTTGGTTATACGGTCGTATCAAAAATACACGCTGAATTATACTTGTTATTGCTGTAACTAGTCATCATCATATATTTAAGAGTTAGACTCTTGTCGGTGGAGCGATTTCCATGTGTGTCGGTCCTCTGCCTTCTCCTTGACAGCCTGATACGACACGACGTTGAGTTTTTTCTTTACTTGATCTACGTAGGTTCTCCTTGGTCTCCCCCTCCGACTCCTTGCCTCAACTCTCCCTTCAATTATGTTCTTGATATTATATTCGTCGTGTCGTAGCAGGTGTCCAAGCATCTTTCCTCTTCTATTTTCTATAGTTCTCAACAAACTCCTCTTCTCTCCTACCATGCGTAAAACCTGTTCATTTGTTTTCTTGCCATTCGCCGCCAGCACCACATCTCAAAATCTGTAACTAGTAACTATTATAAAAAGTAGTAAAAAAAGTGGTTAGATCAATAAGTGATAGCGGGGTGGTAGGAACGAGGAAAGAACGGGGAAAACAACCAAGTGACGTGACGTATTCACTTTATATTTCTAGCGTGACATGTTGACAGACGTAAACCACTTTCAATTAATGAAGAAAATCCATGGGGAAATCTGTGAAAGGGTGGAAAAGTGTCCGCGAAAACTGTGGACGGATGGAGGGTGGCTTTAGTTTTTGCTTTTAAGGGATTACTTTATCATATCGAAACCCCAACATTGTGTTTAAAAATAGAAAAGGCCCGATGCAAACTTTACAGTTTACGTGTACGTCATATTGTATCTTTAGCAAATGTTTGACGCATCTTAGACTTTGAATCAGGCCGAAAGGTATTCTTACTCAATGACAACATTCGTAAGAAGAAACTTGATCATTCATAGAAAAAGAACATTTTTAGTTCCTTCAGTGACAATATTATTGCATATAATTGTCAGACGTTAGACGACAGTAGTTGGTTCTTAATTTATATTTTGTTTAATCAATTGCCTTAAATTCATTTTATTTCTTTAAGTTTTACACGTGATCGGGCAAATAAAATCTTATGTAGATTTTACAATAAAAATTGGTTTCAACATTCAGCTTTAGTGATCTAGTATCACAATTGCTATAACCGAACGACAGAAAACGGAATCCTCTAAATCAAAAAGGAAAACTACCATATTTTATTCATCCCGACCAGCTTTCAAGATGTAAATGAATTAAATAAAACTGAGCGCGCACTACAGAACTCATCTCGGTTCACTGGATCCCTCTTGATCCGGGATTTTTCCGCTTCCTATGCTGTAGGTAATTAAAATCTGCATTAAGCATTCAATGTAAGTACAGCTAAGGTTCAACAAACTTGACGTTATTTTAGTACCGTAAAACTACCCAACTAAAGTCCAATACTGCAACTATGGTCCACAAGTTCAAAAGGAAATTAAGTATCTATACCAATGTTCCTTTTGGTTTACTCCTAGTTTTACCTTGCCTATTGTATAAACATACTTTGCCTTAGAACTACAAAAATATAGTAAAATACACACCTGAAGGAGAAAACTTGAGTTTATTTGTGGACCATAGTTGGAAGCTTTGGACTATAGTTGGGTGGTTTTACGGTACTAAGTTGTCGTTGTTGTGTACTGAAATGTCATAATTAACTTCGGTCTGAAATTTTTCAAAATTTTGTATCGCTATTCAAATGATTCGTTGCCAAAGTGATCCCCAGGCTCCCATGAGCTGTGGCAAAAAGCCAGGACAGCGCTAGGAAGATTATTCAAATGTTTAAGGGTTTCGTAAAAATATCAAAATAATACTTGACGTTAAAAGAAAATTTGAGGAAATATACGAGAACCTTATTGTACTTATTTTACAAGCATTTATTTAATTTACCCCGTTAGTTATTTTGTTGGTGTGGGTCAAATCTTGGAAGCTAAATTTGACCCACTTCCCGATTTCCGATTGAGCAAAAATTTTGCATACCTATGTATGTAAATCGGATGACAATGCAATATTATGGTACCATAGAATCGAGCTGATCTGATGATGGACGCAGGAGGTGGTCATAGAGGAACACTGTGATGAAACAACACAACCTAATTGTGTTCGGGTTTGTTAGAATTCACTCGATGAGTATTAGTTAATAATAATAATATAATAATTCAGCCTATATACGTCCCACTGCTGGGCACAGGCCTCCTCTGATGCGTGAGAGGGCTCGGGCTATAGTCCCCACGCTAGCCCAATGCGGATTGGGGACTTCACATACACCTTTGAATTTCTTCGCAGATGCATGCAGGTTTCCTCACGATGTTTTCCTTCACCGGAAAGCTAGTGGTAAATATCAAATGATATTTCGTACATAAGTTCCGAAAAACTCATTGGTACGAGCCAGGATTTGAACCCGCGACCTCCGGATTGAAAGTCGGACGTCATATCCACTCGGCCACCACCGCTTCCTATTAGTTGCCTGTTGAAAAAAAAATTACTGTAAGCGATAAAATTTTGTATGAAATTTTTTTTTTGACAAAACTCATTATTTATTGAAAGACCTTACTCGCGGCTCCTGCGCCGGTCCCAAAGGGACTGCGGATGGCGCGACGGCTGCTAACTTATGTACTAGCCATCTATTCCATTGGTCACGAGACTCCACCAAATCGAATTTTATTAAAAACCATTCCAACACGACCCACAGAACTATAACAGCTATGGGCAATCTAAGAGTACTTGTACTGGTTTGACGGTACCAAGGATTCGAAGTGCCTGGTGTAATACGCCTCTATACTGCGGCTATGATTATAACCTAAACAAACAGGCGTGTTCCGATTTTAATTACAGGCTATGAAGGTGTCTACCGTTTAGTTATGGATCTGATCTATCAGTGTCAAAAGTGACGTTTCTGGTTGAAGAAATGTCACTTTTGACAGTGACAGATCAGATTTACAATGAATCCACATCTAATTCATAAACCTGTTAAGAAATCAGAATACGCCTGACAGGATTAGCCATGCAGCGCAATTAAAATTTTCGTTTAATTTCAGCTGCAATTTGAATTAAGCTTCTTTGCCTATGTAGTTGGTAGTTTCAGTTTATATTCAATTTAACTAAGTTTGGGATTGGACGTGTTTATTAACTAATTTGTATGTCGTTACGAGTATAGAAGTTTGTGATGAAAGGTATAAATATACAAATGTAGGTTTATGCAACGAATGAAGTGGTCAACTAACCAACCCATAGTGAACAAATCTAACAAAACTGTTCATCCAAAATAGGTGGTTTATTGAAGTTGGTAAACAAAGAACATGACAGGATACTTATACAATCTAAGAAAAATCTTATCACCGCGATCTACGAATCAGCGCGGTGGGAACAGCGCCATCTAGCGGGATATTGGTACATTATCCTTGCTATACAATACAAGTTGTACATTCCGCCCACCAAGGAACGTCTTACGTTCTTTAATTACAGGAGAATACCGCCCACCGTGACGGGAGTTTTATAAAAACGTTGAATAGATGTGTAAAACCTTCCTAAGGGGCTTACAAAAAATAAGATAACAAACTAAGAAAGTAAAGCTATATAATCTAAGTTATAGTAATATAATATTCTTCTGATTGTGTACATATGAAGAATACTTTTAATTAGAGTAAAAGTAACAGGCAGAAACCATACTGACTTAAAACTAGAAACTGGTCTATCTCTGACCAAAAAAATAAATAAAAACAGATTGTCCGCCCGGGAAGAAACTTAATAGTAGGAAATGACAGCTTTTAATTTGACATGCAACTTAATTACTAACTGGCAGAACACACACCTTGGAGGTTGGGCGTTTTATTAATGACCCCTTTGAACGTAAAGTAACAACGCGAGTTATGTTGTCCGAACCAGGGTGTTTGTTAACAATCCTGCCAAGCAGCCAACGACTTGGTGGCAAGTCGTCTTCCTTGATTAGGACAACATCTCCAATGTTGGGTTCTGGAGTCTGTTGAGACCATTTATAACGGTGTAAAAACCTTGTGAGGTATTCATTTGACCATTTACGCCAAAAATCCTGAACCATGCGTTGCGTAAACTGCCACCTGCGCAAACTGCTAACGTTAGTGTTTGAGTAATTATAATCTGGCACTGTAACCAGTGGTTCTCCAACTAAGAAATGTCCAGGTGTCAAAACATTTGTATTGTCTGGATCATTGTTTATACGGGCTAGAGGTCTAGAGTTTAGACAAGCCTCTACCTGAGTCAACACCGTCGCCATTTCTTCATAAGTCAGCGTGGATTCACCTATAACCCGTTTCAGGTGGTACTTTGTTGATTTGATACCTGCTTCCCACAAACCGCCGAAATTGGGAGCATGTGGTGGAATAAAATGCCATGTGGTGCCTTCGGTTGCCAAAGCTTCTGCAATTTCTGAGAACATATTCTTATTCTCTGCTTGTAGCATTAATTTAAGTTCTCTGGAGGCACCCTGAAAATTTGTTCCATTGTCACTCCAAATTTCTCGACAGGGACCACGTCTAGCTACCAATCGTTTGAAGGCTTGTATGAATCCTTCAGTTGTAAGGCTGCTGACTACTTCAATATGGACAGCTCGCGTAGACATACAAATAAATAGGCATATATATCCTTTAAAGGATCTGTGTCCACGTCCTCCAGACGTTCGGAGGTTGATAGGGCCGGCATAGTCGACACCACAAAATTTGAACGGACGTGCTGGTGTAACCCTGGCTTCTGGTAATTGTCCCATTAATTGCGATTTAGATCGACTTGCTATAGAATGTCTGATACAAGTCACACACTTTCGAAAGCAGGCATTTACTAAATCTTTTGATCCTAAAATCCAATATCTTGAATTAATGTAATTTTGCATAATTTGTGGGGCACCATGTAAAGTCTTGATATGAGCGTCCAATACTATAAGACGTGATAATGTAGAGATTTTGGGCAGTAATATTGGATGCTTCCTATCGTTGCTTAAGTGGAGAGTATTTTCTAAACGTCCTCCAACTCTCATTATGTCTTGGTCATCTAAAAATGGATTCAGGGACTTTAAGTTTGAACCTCGTGGCATTTGTGTTTCCTGGTTTTTTAACTTTTTAAACTCTTCTTCAAAATATTCCCTTTGGCATTGTCGTAGGCAAACGTCGAGAGCTTCCTTTAGTTCTTTACTGGTTAAATATTTTGTATCGTATCTTTCAGTGACAGGTCTTCTTGAGTTTAAGAAACGTCTGCAATAAGCAATCACTCGAATCAGTCGTGATAACGATGAAAACCTATCCCAAATTGTACAATCACTTATAATATGCAAAGCCCTTGCTACTTCGAGATCTGTGATTATGTTTTTTGGTCTTTCATATTTTATTGGTTCTTTTTTAAGGTACTCTGGTCCATTAAACCACATTGAAGTAGTTGCAAGCTCTGATGGACGCAAACCTCGTGAGGCATAATCTGCAGGATTAAGCTTGGATGGAACGTGAGACCATTGATTGGCATCTAACGTTGTTAATATTTCGGACACCCTGTTTGCGACGAATGTTTTCCACCTATTTGGGTGGCTGTTAAGCCAAGCTAAGACGACTGTAGAATCCGTCCACGCATGAATGTCACCCTTGTCGACATTCAGATGCTCCGAAATTTCCATTAAAAGTCTAGTTAGAAGAACAGCTCCACAAAGTTCTAGCCTGGGTATGGACACTTGTTTAATTGGCGCTACCTTTGTTTTTGCTGACACTAGAGTAACCGTGACTTTTCCCGTTTCGTCTAATACTCGGGCATACGCCACAGCAGCAAATGCGATTTTTGATGCATCGCTAAACCCATGGAGTTCTATTTTCTTGCTAGTTTTCTTTAATCCGATCCATCTTGGAACATGGATCTGTGTAAGCATTGCCAATTCTTCACGATAAGTACACCATTCATTTGTTATGTTGCTAGGAACTTCCTCATCCCATGTTATTCCTGTCAGCCACAACTTTTGGATCATAACCTTTGCTAAAATCACACTAGGAGCAACCCAACCCAATGGGTCAAATAGTCTTGAAATATCCGAAATTATATTTCTTTTTGTTACCGGTATTTTAATAGGTGGCAGTGACACGGCGTAGTGAAATTCATCACTTTCTCGATTCCAGGTAAGTCCCAAAATTTTGATTATTTCATCCTGTTTAATTTCAATTCCACTTCCTACATCCTCTTTCTCTCTTTTAATCATCTCTAATAAGGTATTGTTGCTAGTCGTCCATTTCTGTAAAGTAAATCCAGCCTTCCCCAATAATTCAGTCATTTCTCTGTAAATTTCAATCCCTTCTTCTTCCGTTTCGCAACCTGTCATTAGGTCATCCATATAGAAGTCTTTGCGTACTCTTTCAATGGCTAAAGGATAATTTTCTCCTTCATCTAGAGCTATTTGTTGTAAAGCTTTGACTGCCAGGTATGGTGCACTAGCAGTACCAAAAGTTACTCTGAGAAGTCTATAATCGTGCAGCTCTGAATCAGGACTATCTCTCCATAATAACCTTTGAAAATTAACGTCTTCTTCCTTAACCTTGACTTGTCTATACATCTTTACGATGTCTGATACTAGCGAAATGGGATATAGTCTCCAGCGAAGTACTAAATGTCGTAAATCTGGTTGTAATTTCGGTCCAATCATAAGATTATCATTTAATGACACTCCATTCTTTCCTTTGCAGGAAGCGTCGAAAACAACCCTAACTTTGGTTGTTTCTCTCTCCTTTTTCACCACAGCATGGTGTGGTAAGTATACCGCGTCTATTTGACTTTTTTCTTTTTCAGGCACTTTCTCCATGTGTCCTAATTGTAAGTATTCATCTATAACATTTTTATATTGTGATAAAAGTTCTGGATTTTTATTTAATCTCTTTTCCAGTGCATAAAATCTATTTTTTGCAACATCTCTAGATTGGCTATATTTGCAGCTAGGGTCGTCATCAGCAAACGGGAGCTTCACAACATACCTTCCCGTATCATCTCTAGTAGTGGAAGCTGCAAATATTTCTTCGCATCTTTTCTCTTCTTTTGTCCACAGGTCGTGACTTTTGACCATAGAGACGTCAGACTCCAATTCCCAGAATTTCTTAAGCAGATCATCCTCAACAAGGTAAGTATGGAACACAGACACATTAGATACATTATTGCTGGATCTAGTCGCTCCCGCTATAATCCAACCCAACGAAGTTGCTTGGGCTACAAGAGTTTTTTCTTTATTTTTCCTTATTTCCCCCGAAACAATCTGGCTGTAAACGACTGCACCTAACAAGACGTCAATTTTGTTAGGCGTGTGATAATTTGGATCAGCCAGTGGTAATCCTGTGACGTCTATTGAACCCAAATCTACTACTTTCTTGGCTGGCATAATCGTAGTAATTGTACTCAGTACATATGCCTTTACTGAAAGCTTTTCTTCAGGATGTATCAATGATTGCAAATTTATTATCACTCTCGACTTTGGTGTTGCATTCTTCTGTCCTCCCAGACCAAAAATGTTACTGCGGATTGGTATACGTTTCAGTCCCAGATATTGAGCAGCTGCTTCCGTAATAAATGAAGCTTGAGAACCTGGATCTATCATAGCTCGCACAGGATAATATTCATTGTTCTTCGACTGGGCTCCAACAACTGCAGTGGCCAACAGCACTTGACCATGATTTCCAGAAGAAAAACAAGTCGTAATATTGGTTGGCTCAGAATCATATAATTCATCCATCTCTTCGGAGTTCTCTTCCACTGTACCAACATTGGTTGTACCTTCAACTACCTCGTCGGAAGAAACACTGGCCCCAGGACCACTTTTTGGATGAAGTAATGAGTGATGGCGACGTTTACAAACTCTACATGGTGTGGGATTCTGGCATACCTTCGCTGAATGGAATCCGCCTAAACAGTTGAAACATAAACCCTTGGTATGGACGAATTCGCGTCGTGAGTCTACGTCTTGTTTTACAAATTGCTTACAGAATATTATTTTGTGAGATTCTGAACAAAACGGGCATTGACTGCTTTGAACTACATGCAAGGCGCGTGCTTTATGAGTCATAGGTGTGGGGTTATGATAATTAGTTTTCTTGGTCTCTATAAACTCTAAAGCTCTAAATCGATTTGTTATAAATTCCTTAAATTGTTCAAAGGTAGGTAAGGTCTCTTCTGTAGTTTGCAATGATGCAGTTAATTCCCACTGTTTTCTTGTTTCTGGGTCTAACTTGAGAGTGAGCAAATGAATAACTATGACGTCCCAAGCATTGACATCAATACCTATATTTTTGAGAGCATGTAGACAGTCTGAACTAGTGTCAATTAATTCCTTTAAAAAAATTGCAGACTCACAAGTTGCGTTTTTCTGAGATAAAAAGCGTTTTAAAATTGTTTGACACATAAATCTTTTATTGCCATATCTTTGTTTTAAGCATTCCCAACATTTGTTATAATTGGAATTAGATATCGGAATTTGACGAAGCAATTGTTCCGCCTCTCCAGTTAAATACCCTTTTAAATAGTGCATTTTTTGTACATTGTCTATGGAGTCATTATTGTGAATAAGGGACTCGAATAAATCTCGGAAAGTAGTCCATTCAGTATAATTGCCCGAAAAAGTCGGAATAACAATTTTGGGCAATTTCACTGAATTGTTTTTTATTGCAGCCGATGAGGTACCTGGGATTTGTAATAATTGTTCTTGACTATTGCTAGTAACTAAAGCTTCAGCAGTTGATTTTAATTCAGTTTTGTGCTCCACATACAACTCCTGAGTTACATCATACATATCGTTCTGAACATATGTTGACGACTTTATTTCTTTGTGATGATTTTCCATTAATCTTTTGTGACCCAACAAAAAATCAGTCCACAATTCATCCAAAGTTTCTATCCTAACTTCTATATACTTTGCCGTTATACGCTCTTTCGGAGATTTTTTATAATTCGTTCGAGCTTTATTTATACGTTGATTTATATCCTCTTGGCCTGCAATCAAGGCTTCCATTTTGTTAGCTATGTAAATGTGTTTCTAGTCAAAGCCTACAACTGAATAAGTTAACAAATTTTACAAGTGTTTATAGGACCAATTTAATAAACTTTGAAATATTTACAAGTCTATAGAATAAGTTTTTAAAATTTTACAAGTGTTTTTAAGATATAATTTCTACCAAAAATCGGGCATAGGTTCCCCGTCTGAATTACTTTCCTTAAAACTAAATTATTCTAAGTTAATAAGCTAATGCACTTAAAGTTCAAATTGACTTGATTCTTGATTCGATGATGATGAATTTTAAAGTTTTTCAATTCTTCAACACTAAGTTCAAATTTGCACAACACTACTAATATTATTTGACCACTATTCAAACACTGAACTTTACGACACTTGATTTAAGGTTGTTACTTCTTTAACAATTGTAAAAGTACTCACAGTTAGTCCACTGCTTTCGTCACCTGGCTGTCCCATTCACTTGCACCATACCCTTCCGTGACGTCACGGATGTAGATTGCTCGCTCGCGTTGTAGGCTTCCTTCCAAGGCGCCCTCTGTCGGCAGCCTTTGAATGCAGTAGTACGCTCCACACGTACTTGCTGAAATCGCCCCGAACAGCAATCCACTGCCCATAGGTGCGTTGAAACAATTCGTCCAATTCTGACGAATTGTTTGTTTTATTAACGCAAAAAAACGTTTCCACTGCTATTCCTGCCGGAATCCGGCTCGAAGGACCATGAACAAATCTAACAAAACTGTTCATCCAAAATAGGTGGTTTATTGAAGTTGGTAAACAAAGAACATGACAGGATACTTATACAATCTAAGAAAAATCTTATCACCGCGATCTACGAATCAGCGCGGTGGGAACAGCGCCATCTAGCGGGATATTGGTACATTATCCTTGCTATACAATACAAGTTGTACACATAGATCATATTCGATAATATATTCCCCGAAATATTCCCGACTCAACGGGCCATACGACAAAAAAATTACTTTTGACACTTACAGATCAGTATCATATCGGAATCAGATCTAATAACTAAAACTCGAATTGGCTTGTCAGTTATTGCGCTCACGGCCATAACAGACAAACAAAGATGGCGGACAATGGCCGCACTAATTCATTGTTTGGCTCACGACACGCCGCTATATCCGAATGTTTACCGGAGAAGTCACGATGTGTTTTTGTTTGGGATAGACATTAAATGAGGAGTTGAGCTATTATGTGAGGGTCGGTTGATGGTTGTTCTATGATAGTTGATAGTTGATCCGTGTTGTGAAATGTTTATCTAGCATGGTAGTACTCCCGCTATGACGAGTCGAGCAAAGCCCAAGGGCACTACCTACCTTTTCTCGAAGCGCTTCATCGTTATTTTGAACCCTATTAACTTGGGTTTGGATCATATCAGAAAAACAATATTCTCGGGATATGATGTCCAGATATCGGACTTATCAAACATACAAAGTTTCAATTGCATAACTCTTATACTTTAGATTTTGTTAGTATCTAAAAAAAAACCGATTTTGTCAGACTCACTCACTGATGATCATCAAAATTCTTAGGGTACTTCCTGAAGTCCTGGAAAGCTGAAATTTGGTATGGAAGCTAGTATTATTACAAAAATAACAAAAAAACTCAAAATATTGAAACTTTTGCCCCCCAACCCCTTAAACTAGGGGATGGAAATTTGTATGAGATTTATGTAAATTTTGATGCTAGAGGTCTGAAAATGAAAATAGAGACACCTTGTTATAAATAATAAAACACATATATCAGGAAACTACGCAACATAAGCATTATTTTTACAAGAAGAATCTTGACTTCCTTATTTTTAATAATATCTAAAAAAGATAATTGAAATTATTTCTGATTGTATTGAACATGATGACTATTCACTAATTGGAACAATATTAATTAGTATAACTCTATCCAAAACAGGAAACAAAAAACAACAGGAACCGATCGACAGGTGGTTTTTGTTGCGCATATCGCAATGCAGTATTTTGTGCTGAAAATAAGATATACTTACGTGAATAAAATCCCTCTCGTAATTTCTGTAGGAAACCAAAGTACAGTAAGCTACTAATGATTCAATGCAGAATAACCTACTTCAAGCTGTCTGGTTGAATTTATAAAAATAATGGAGTGAATATAATACGTTTTTATCCTTGAAATGTAGCTATTTATATTGCGTACTGTATAAAATTGGCATATCTTTTTCCAAGGTTACGTTTCACGCAATCAACTTAAAAGTGAGCTATCGCAACTTATAGTTTTTTAATTGAAGTTTGACACGTTTCAATCAAAATCAAAGACTATATTTGCAAGAACACGCTCCAATCACAATCTTAAAATGTTGGTTGGTTCTATAGAAACACATCACACAAACATGGTGTACTAATCGCTTATTTTCAGTTTTATATCGTTACCCTGTATATGGTATACCAGGGAAATGTTGTACAGCTGCGTTCGTGACCCACAAAGGGTCTCTCCGGAAGATCAGCGCTGACATTTCGGTTAGCATTTATGCTGAGACGGGACCGTTTCGTGGTAAGCAATTTATTTATTTACGTTTAAATTTCCTTGTTGTATTACTTATACTATACTTTTGTATGTTAGAGTTTATCACGAATAAATGCGATGATTTCTGATTTCATAGCAATATAGTTTAAGTATAAAATAGCTAGTGATATAGCTAAGTGATTTGACGATAAAAAAGTTCACTGAAGTATATTTTCGCAGTAATTGAGATAAAATGTAAAATTCCGCTTGATGGCCATATCTTCCGTTCGCAAGTTTATCGCGGCGCGCCACATTTTGGTTCCTTTCTGATTTCTTGTCTTAAACATTTCTACTGAATTCTTAGCTTTTTAAAATTTCTACAATATTAACAATGGAATAAGTATATTTAGACTATCTATAGGTACCTATACGATTACATTTGTCATTCAATTCATGTGTACTTTTCCTTCCAAAATAAACACACTAGAAAGTGAATTCATCAAGGTCATAAACTATATTCTACACAAGAATGGGGTGCTAATAACCTGTAAAAACGCCGTAAAACCGAGATAAGTGATGTATGTGTAGCGACGAGGGAATAAAATGAAAGCCTTTTTTACAACAACCATATTCGTAACGATCTTAATAGGAGGACTAAATCGGAAAATGCGGCAATTCTGAAAGATAATAGGGACCGTGCGCGTTGGAGGGTCTGCCATCTTGTGATCTGAATCGGAACTATAAATAAGCAAATTTACACGTCAAGTGTTTTCTTGTGCATAGTAGGTTCTGCCATCTTGTGGGCTACATCGGAACAATAAACCTCACATTTACGCTTCGCGCCAAAAATCTGACAGCTCATGTGCTGCCTCCTACAGTTCATGCACGCTCCCTATACAGTTCATATTTAACTGATCCTATTTAAAACACTAAATTTTAGATAAATTTCATCCCTTTCGTTAGTTAAGCAACTTGTCACAACACCCGAAGCATATTTTATCATAAAACGCCTACAATTAAGATCCCATCAACGTGCTCACTAGCGCCACTGGAAAATAACGGTTCGGTCCATGGGGTCTAATTCCCCGAATGTCTAGTCGAGTTGCGTCAATTCCCCGAATGTCTAGTAGTCATACGTCCATTTACTGAAACGACTAGTGTCTACAAGCCTAATTCCCCGAATGTCTAGTCGTCATACGTCAATTCCCTGAACGTCTAGTCAGTCTAGAATTGTGATTGTTTAAATTTAACGATAGATATTTAAAAAAGGGGGCCGCTACGAGTACGTATATTTAAGTACCTTTTGAAACTAGTTTTTATGTTGCTGGATTCGGCGATCTATGAACCCAAAACAAAAATGGCCGTTTTAACTTTGGACGCCTAGATTGACGAATCCAGCAACGTAAAAACTATTATTATGTATTCAAACGGTACTTAAATACAAAATACAGTACGCAATGGCCCCCTTTTTTAAATATATATATTTAACTTAAATTTGTTAAATTTAAATAATCTAAATTATTTAGCAGTGGCGCTAGTGAGCACGATGATGGGCTCTTAATGTCTGAAACTAAATTATTACATTATGCATAAAAGAAATATAAAGAAATGTTTTAGGCAAATATAAATGGTCTTATTTCAAAATCGAAATCGGTTTGTGCAGACTGATTATAGCCCTGACCTACCCTAGGTACCTATTGCTACGTAGCGACTTGTACCCATAGTGAGTCGAGTTTTCACCGTACGCGGCCCCTTACACTAAAAGCCACTTTAAACGCTCAAGTTGTGTCTAGTATGACGAGTACTAGGGCACTGGAGGGACTTTCGGTAAAGAAATCCGAAGAAAAATTTTCTAAGCTCTCATCACGCTGTTAAATTGCGATTCAAATTTGAACCTTGAGCTGTTAAGTCAGGATCGAGATTCAAATGCACGTTTGTATGTGATGCAAGTATGAAAAGGCCGCTTAGAATTATTTCAGTCTCAAAGAAACGAGAACTGTAAAAGTTCCTTTGAAGTTCGCAGGCGCAGTGCTAAAGTTTTGTGAGATAGAAACATTACCATTGTTTATTGCCGCCTGATTACGTGAGCGACGTCAGTTAGAAGCAATTATTGTCTTTATGAGCCGTTTGGCAGCCTATTTAATTAGTACATACCAGTGTCTTCGACGCCATTACATTACAGACGTCACATTGTTGGATCAAGTATTTCTAATTGCTATTATGTCTCGTCAGGGCAGGGAAGTGTGGCAATGTCATCATTTATGTCAAATTTCTAATATGAGGGTTATAATGCCCGGTCCATGTTGTTCATCCAAATGCGAAATATATTATAAGTGTTCTTACTTATTGCTCATATCTATTTTTTTGGTCTCTCTTTTTTTCTAATTGTAACTTTGATATATTTCATATTGTAATATCTTGTGTCACATGTGCTTTTGTATCTAGTGTGTACTTTGTAATTATATATACAGTTTCTATTTGCGAGTTCCTGTAATTGGCTCTGTATTACTATCTCAAAAGATTAATGTATTTTTAATAGCTGTTGGAATTCCTTGTATAAATAAATAAAAAAATGATTATCTTTCATTTTGTTCTAGTCAAAACAATGCAATTTTAGCTTAGAGACGGACTCCAGCACTGTTTGTTAGAACAATGTTCTACTTGCTAAGCCATTTACAGAAAGAGCTTATAATTACCACAAAAAATACGTAACCCTGACAGGAAAAAGTTGCTCAATGATATCATGAAACTGGACGCTCTCATAGCAAGTCCAAGTCGTACACTGTATAAAGTCGCGTCGAGAGTTTTCTTAATATGATATTGTTTGGATCGACAGACCGATAAGAGTTAGATAGAGCAGGGCGCACTTTTCATATTTGTTTTGTGGTTATTAGCTGATACTTTGAGTAATATTCAATCATAAAATTGAGTAGTAAGTGTAGTAACGCTTTTCTTATAAGTTTAATTTCTAAGTTCAAACATGAAAATGGTTGGCATTGAGTTTAAGGATTTAAATGAATGAATAATAATATATTTAAGTATGTGTCGCGAAGTCTCTTATCGAGGCAACCCTACTACTCGTAATATTATGATATAATGTATACATAAATACATATTATGTACATATTCGAATAATATCTCACATGCTGTTATAAAAGGAATGCAATCAGATCAATATAAAGTCTAAATCATACTTTTGAAACCCCGAATTCGTGTTGAGGTCTTATTTCATATTCGAATCACGTTTGTGTCATGTTTTCACGCTCATCAAAACAAAATGAGAATTCGAAAAATTCATTCATTGATATTCGTCAAACGTAGGACATACCCATGTCATGTTGAAATGAGTTTGCATTACTTAAATCAAGCTAAGCTTCTTCAGAATAGGGCCTGATTTAGGATTTGTATTGTATTACGTAGAAAGTATAATCGATATTCCTTTTATCTTGATTGAGGTTTACAATCGCTGTCATCGAACAATTATCGTAAAATACTGAGTTTGTGTGTGTTTTAGTCTCAACCTTGACAAATGACTTTCAAAATATTAGTTGTCTTTGGTATGGAGTTCAATTCGACGTTTTAATATCAAAATTACATTTAGAAACGCCCATAAATCAATATTTTGTCAAGTTAAGGATTCAGTTTACGGCTAACAAATGTGTTCTAATTCTAATAATACACCCAACGCCAAAAATGTGTGTCTTTGTTTTATAATTGTAACCTAAAATTTATATTAAGCAACCACAAAAGGTTAAAAATACTCGCTAAATATCAAAACATCCTAAAATATTGTCAAAAACATAAAAAAATAAATGTGTAGGTATCTAAAATTGTCTATCTAATATTGGTTTGGCATAAACTGAATCCTTAACTCAACGAAATCTTGATTTTTGGGCCTTATTAATAACGAACGTAGTTAACGGTCGCGTTGCTGCCGCGACAACGACGTTACTTTAAAATGAGAACTAATCTTTCCTTTATTTTTGGATGTGTGTTGCAAAAAGTTCTAGCAAACGCTGGATTTAAAGTGGAACGGGACTTTTCATTATTGGTAAACATGATATTGATGGTTATTTTTTACAAGCTTTTATTTAAATTGCAATTTACCTACTTGCAATGCAAGCGTCATAATTTCATAAAAGTTTGACGCTTAAAATAACACTTGCACGTCTGTGCTATATAAATCACTGCAGAGTTATCTTAGTCTGACTATAATTGCCTGTTCAAAGCTAAGGTATCTACGTCGTCACCAGAAAAAAACTAGCATATTCTTAACTTTAAGATCCAGATGACATTTTTTCAAAAGATATTTTTAAAGACTAAGTTACGCGCCAAAATGCAACTTTCTTAATAATTGACTCACCAGAAATCCACGTCCCATTCCACCTAACAGGCACCAGTTCCTCACTGAGCAGATCCTGAATGCGAAGCCGGCGGCCTTTGACCCTGGGCCCCTCATCGGGCGGCGTGAGCAGCACCACAGACGTGACGATCAACGCCAGGACGGCCACGATCACCAGCAGCGCGATGAGGATGCCGCGCCAGTTGCGCTGCGTGGCGTTGCCCACCACCAGCTTCTGGAACGATGGGGGAACGATCAGAACTAAGGATTTTTAGTTTATTATATCAATTCTGCAAAAGGACGCAGCTAAAATGGGGCAGTCTAAAAACTACCAGTTTATAAAATAATGACAACTCTTTCCGCTGTGTCATGTAAGTCTTACTTTTTTATTACAAGGAGAAAACAAGTTTTGGTAAAGTCAAAACAAATTAATAAAGTTGGATGAAGTATTAGAAACACAGTGAGGGGAACACGTCTTTGGGATTGTCATACTATTACTGAATCCGGGTAAAATAAACTATGCTCCTCTTTGTCCGCCTGATCGTAAAATGTAAATGTACTCGGTTAAGTATCGGTTTGTAAAAATATTGTGTCAATACTGTGAAGGGCTCTGTATATTTTACTTATGAAGGAAAGTGATGGAACACAAATATCTAGACAAATACGGAAATGGGTTTCGACGCTAAATATTGCACAGATTTGTGGGTTTTATTTAATCTGATGTGATACTTAATTTCACACAGGTTCAATTTGAACACGTAAAATTCTGCTCATTCATCCCCTTTACTGTCCTACTTTGAGCTCTAATCCATTTATTTGCAGTCCTATTATATTCATTTTTAAACGCCCCAAACGTTTGTTTATCCAAGTGAATATCAATCACGCTGTTATTGATAAGAGCAGCGCCTGAAAGGGTGGCGTTCTATACAAAAATCCCATTGTTCGAAGTATGATAAATTGAGTGTTTATCGACTTTGTGGTAAATAATGCTCAAAGCGGGTTTATCTGCATATCTTAAATTGAAAGATAAGTTGAAGTCAAATAAGATTAATTTCTTTGAAAACTCTTTGTGAAAACTTTACAGTTTGGAGGCAGTAAATAACGGCATTAGAAATGCGAATAACACTTAATCATCGGGCACTTGGGTACGTTAATCATTAGCTTTAATTATTAAGGATTTGACAATTATTAGGGTTTTTGGCTTAAATAATAGCTAACACGAATAAAACGAAGTATTTTCTTCTATTTTTTCGATTCCCTAATGCATGTCAGCAGTTCGGTTTTGCGGTTGACGCGGTTTGGACCTGATCTAACCCAATTTTCTGGTAACAGTTTCTTTTTTTAGACAGTTCTAACCTATTCTAATTCACTTTTATGACAATGGCTTGTTTGTCGCAGTTCTAAGCTAACCTAACCTACATTTCTGCCAACAGTTCGTGTTCGTGGAAGCTAAGCCATAAACATATTATCCTATGCTACAAATAAAGTTAAATATTTTTATAAGAGTGATATTATGTCTAGTTTTAGATCAATCATTACGTTATAGCAAATGAGTGTTATGACGACTGAGCATTAAGTCCACATATTACCCATTACTAAACGGCATTTAGGACAAAAGTTATTAGGGATTACGAGGAAGACTCCAAAAAAACAGTGCTTAGCATTGCGACGCATTCTCCAAGATAATTATTACAGAGCGTCAGTACTTATTTAGTACTGAAAAGTGCTACCAAATACACTGTCTAAATATATATATATTTATTGTATAAATATAAAATGCCATCGCAGGTTCCGTCCTGACAGCTCGCTTGTTTTATTGGTAAGCAATAAATCTGATTTGCGGCGTGCGACGTGACGCTTCCCGGTGCTTGCACGTAGAATTAACGGTTAATGTCGTCATTAAACGTGGGACGAGGCATCCCGGAAACGGCTAGGAGGTCGTTGAAGGCGTTTCTTCCAGGCCCTCTATTATACGAGCGTGGAAAGGGTTTAAACACGTTTCGTGTCATTTGACACATTGCCAACGGCCAAAATGGAAAAGACTGCTTACAGTGTTAAGTTTTCTTCCATGCCTTGTATTATTTTCATTACGATGCATGAACACGGAATAACGCATTATTTTAAGTAACTAGATATTAACATTCAGTGTGTTCAGCCATGCAGCTTCATGGGTTGTGAGATGTAGCTGGTCATCCGGTGATCCAGAGTATGAATGCCGAGAACAGCGCTGGATAATGTGTTCTATGGTTTGGGCCTCTTCACCATATTCACATTAAGGCTGAGTCCTTCCATCCTCACCTGTGCAAAAAGTAGTTGCATTGGCCATGTCCCGTTCTCAGTCTGTTCAAACGACATTGCTGTCTAGGAAGATCAAGATCCGAATATTGACATTTGACCTTATAATTATGTTGTAATTTTAAAATGTTAATTGATTGGCTATATTTTTGTGCCATACGACTAAATAAATAAACTAGATAATAAGTCCAGGATAAGTCGTAGAAAGAGAGAAAACTGTTTTATAGGATACATAAAAGGTATTTGGCTAACTTTTTGACTTTAATTTTGAAGTAATACTTAGCCTGCAGAAAGCAATCGTAGATAAAATACTCAGTAAACTTCATGATTCATTAATTACATGAACTAATTAGATGAATGGATGCGACAATAAAGAAACTTTACCTTCGTTACGGCTCACAAACTAAGCACCTGAGAGGTTACGAGATTTCTCAATTGTCCTTGAAAGCATTAGAACGTAACACTTACTGAATATTTAAGCAAAATTCCACTGAAACACTGGGTCTAATTACCTCCCGCTCCATCCCCCTAGCTCATTTCCTCCGTTACTCCAAACATAATAATAACAATGAGTATCAAAAATATCCATTAATCTCCCGTATAACGCGGAAGTCGTTTCCGCGCCAAAATTGCCAAAATGGCCGCCATTAGGCATTGGGTTTCGACGACAAAGTTGTTTTGATTTGTTGTAAAGGGTTCAGGTTATCTTGATTCAATTGAATTTAATTATATAACTGGAAACAGATTTGTAAATGACTGTGATTTTGTTACAAATAAGCAAATGCGGCTGTTGACAGTTCACGACAATTTGATGGTATGCACTTTGATATAATATAGTATTTAAATTTTAAAATAGTATTTATATAAAATCGTGATATAATAGAGAGCTTTTCAGTTGAGTACAGTCAGCATCAAAAGTAGCGGATCAAACAATGTTTCAAAAGTATCTACCATTCTGAAACAGCTTAACAAAATATGGTGGGTCTATATGCAAAACAATTACGACGGTAAAAGATATACTTTTCAATGTAAATTTTAGAGATTTATCTATATTTGGAAAAGTTATCCGGAATATCAGATACTTTTGGTGCGTTGTTTCATCCGCTACTATTGATGCTGACTGTACCATGTTTTGGCCACGAAGCTTGCTGACTGGCCTAAGTAAGGTACGATATTGAAACGCTGGATATATCACTATTGGTATACAATGCTTTTTCTATTTAAATAATGAAACAAAATAAGGTAAGTATCTACTGAAAAAGACTCGTTGATGTCTTTTGTTCTATCTTTCGGTTTAGTCCTCTTGAACACGGCGAAACGCGATTAGTCAAATTTATTATAGTTCACTAAAGTGTTTCGTAATGAAATCATTATAGTTGAGCCCATAGTGAAAAGTATGCGATTATAGTTTGGGTTACAAAGTCTTAATTCAACCATTAAAGCCCACCAATATTAAAATGATTTTCAGTGTTGTCATGGTCGTCTTTATTTTATGTGTGTTAATAACAATGTTCTCTAAATTGACGATACCTATAACTGATATCAAAATTATGTGGATTGCCTTCCATGAAAGAAGCTTTACAAGCAGTTGGTATTTAAGATTTTGTTTTTTAAAGCATCTTTTTCTGTTCACCTTTCACCGTCCCATAATTTCCTTAAGATTATCATAAATTTAAACTTTGCCAAAACGTGAAACTCGTTTGTCATATTTTCACCAACAACGTCAGCGATAATCCGTAATCATTTCTGACGTCATTATACCATCGCCGAGAGTCGTTATCTTTAATAAGAAACTTAAGGAAATGCGGCGTCAGGCTTATCGGTAGATCGCATAATCCACTTTATACTCTACCTCCTAATGTTGGCTTAGCTACAACTGACATATTTGAAATTTAGCTTCCAATTATACATGATTTAAACCTAAATTATACAAAATAAGCTGTGATAAGATGCGAAGTGTGACCTATGACAGACGGACTATCATGAAAGTAAAAAAACGTGAAAGTTTTGCGTATTTATTTGATTTATTAATTATTATATAAACTACTTAACTTGCACAAAAACGTCTTTAGTTAAAGGGCAACGCTTTGGACCATATTCTTGTAGTTTTATATTGTTACGTATGCCGTTATCTTCAATATTACTTACTTGAAGGTTACAACGGTAACTAGTGGTGGTTGCAGAAATCATAAAAAGGTCAAATACGGCGTTGTCTGAACAAAAGATTTCCTGTGGCTGAATTATTCGTGTTTCTTAGATGTATTTAAGAATGGAGCCACCCAGATTTTTGATGCAGGTGGGGTTTAGGGGGTGTTTTCAGCGGCGGTGACTCAGAAGTCACCTCTGAAGGTTATTAATTGTTTAAAGATTCTAAGCCAAATTCAGTGTCATTTTCAACTAAGTCAAAGATGTAGACACAGAAATCGGTTCAGCGGTAATTGATTCCCCATAGAATCTTACACCTCCCTTTCACTTTTGAGGGAAGATTATTGGGATGAAAACTATTCTATGTTCTTCCCCGGGACTATCTCTATACCAAATTTTAATTAAATTGGTTCAGCTGCTTTAGCGAGAAGAGGTATATTTTTTTTCATATTTTAAATGTTTTTACTGCGAAATGGTACAATATGATACCATAAATGAATTCGGCATCCCCGATTTAAACGAAAACGACACCAAACTTACCTAGTAAGTAGCTTAAGTGATATACATATCAATTTAAATTGATAGCCCCCCTAAAAATTTACATCAAAAATCTTGGTGGCTACACTTCTTAAATCCAGTTGCAGGCGTCCATAGGCTACGGTGACTGCTTACCATCAGGCGGGCCGTATGCTTGCTTGCCACCGTCGTGGTATAAAAAAAAAAATCCATCCTTCGGTCCTAAGGACCAATTCTACCAAAGGATTTTTTTTGTTTACGCAACGCCGTATTTTATCAGCTGCACCTTCGACTACGGTGGGTTGTGATATTTAACCGTAGGTAGGTGCAGGTAGCTACGCGTGTTTTCGATTATATAATAACCGTTTTTGGAACTAAGAATGTTAACAGGAAAAACTCTGGGGGAAAACTAATTTCTGTATACATATTTATATCAACCAGCTGAATTCAATTTCTGAAGCCTGAAGGAGAAAACGGCCGCTCAATGAAAATGCCGCACGTTAATAGGTACAGCAGGCTTTGACGTACAAAAAACTTACAGGTCCTTTCATATCACAAATTAAACATGGCCAGTAGAATTCAAGACTTAGAAGGTTGAATTAAAGTAACATATTTACAACGGTTACATTTCCAGTTATTTTCACTTACACGTTTTGTTTGTCTAGTTTTATATCATCTTGATTTTTGTGTAGATAGGCAGTTCTTAAATAGAGCTTAAGTAAAATTACTTTCTCAAACCTTCAGCTACTTGGCACAAGTATCTCATCTAACCTGAGCTTTGGGACGTATATTGAATCTCTGGCTAAATCTGCAGCTAGACGATTAGGCGTCCTTTCTAAGGTCAAGCGGTACTTCACACCGGAGCAGCTTCTTCAGCTTTACATAGCTCAAGTCCGGTCGTGTATGAAGTATTGCAGCCACCTTTGGGATGGATCCGCCAAGTATCAACTAGTCGCCTTTGATTCTATAGACAAACGCGCTAGGAAGTTTATTGAGGATGCGAGATTGGTAGAGACTAGACCGCAGAGCCTAGAACACCGTAGAAAGGAATTCTTTATACTACAGGATACATTTAGGGGAGTGTGCGATGGGATTACATAATCTTATCCCCCATCTCCGTTCTGCCACCGTGGGACTAGACGCGGACTTGCGTTTCACCCTTACGTCGTTACTTTACCACTCATTCGCACTAAACGCTACGCATCCAGCGAACGGCTAACGAGTGGAATTCACTTCCTGCAAATCTATTCCCAGTCCACTATAACTTGGAACTTCTTAAATCGAGAGTGAATAGATAACTTTTAGGTAAGCATGTTCCATCCTAGACTGCATCGGTACTTTCCATTAGGTGAGATTATGGTCAAATGCTTCCCTTTTCGTAATAAATAAAAAGACACCGGTATTCTAATTTTGAAGATAATCAATTATTTATTGCCTTAGGGCCTGTTTACATATTGATTATTATTGTTGAGTACGAATTTACACATTTGCTAATTAACGCAAGTACTATCTAGAACGATCGATGTTTGATATGTCATTGATATTTCATAGTTTTCAATTGCTTGGTTGAGTTCAATAATAATGCCCGTATTAAAACAATTCTATATGCAGCATTTAATTACTTTTCATGAAAAAAATAAACATGCAACAAGTGCAGCCGCTTCAAACTTTGGCTTTGCATTATTCATTCTGAAGAATAATGATGACACGTTATTATGACTAACTTTTTAAATGCTGTTCATGCTAGGATTTGACCTGAGTAATAACGTCACGTTCGTGTGCCATATTTTAAAACTAAGTTTTCTTCGTATCTAACTAGCATAACTGCCTGTTTATCGATATTTTTTTATACCACGTCGGTGGCAAACACCCTACGGCCCGCCTGATGGTAAGCAGTCACCGTAGCCTATGGATGTCTGCAACACCAGATATATTACATGCGCGTTGCCGATCCTCATATTTTGTTTCTACCCACGCAACGTTGACGTGACGTGACGTTTTGCTTTCTGACCAAGTGTCAGAAAGCAAAACGTCAAACTGATTGAATATATTTTATTTTAGGGACCATCTAATACATTAAAGTGACCCTCAATTGAAACATCACAAATTTAGACCAAGGTCGTTACATCGGTTGCAGGAGCATACCCAACTCAACCACTGCCCAGTAAACTACCGCGACTTCCCTATCGCGGGGCACTACATCACCCGAACGACTGGCCCGTGCGATATGGGAGAAAAACGGACGGATAGGGGACTCCATCCAGTTAATGGGACCCGCGGTAATAGCGTATTATCCTGAGGACCTTGAACAGCAGTTATGGCCTTAAAAGAAGATAAGCTCCTTATTTATTTGTATTTTGTTGATATGCTAGCTCGGGATGAGGAATACAATGTAATGCATATATATAATGTTTAATATCTTTTGTACCTACTGTTTACATGTATGCAATTATAAAAGAATAAAATACACTTACAATACGCGTACTAGGGTTAGGTTACGGGCGTAAGGGACGTTAACTGGAAAGCATTTATTACTCATGCTCACTATTATATTTTTGATCATCTGAGCAACGTACCTACCTACGCCTAAGTACATTTAAGGAAACTGCATGGCATAGTTAATTATTTTTTTTCTAAAAAGTAATTAATAGCACTGTTTGAAAAACGGATATCCATGAAACAATAGAAAACTATGACATATCAATGACATTTCGAATATCGATCGCCCGAGATAGTACAGTCAGCATCAAAAGTAGCGGATCAAACAAGGTTTTAAAAGTATCTACAAAAGTTGATGGTTCTAGCAGGTGACTCTACAACATCAACATTAAATGATCACTTATTTACTAATGTTCATGCGCTAAATATTCTACAATCCTGAGACAAAATAACAATAAAAAGAATGTTTTATACTATGTAAGTTTTTCCGACTATGTATTACAAGTACAGGTACCTAGTAACGAGGTAGGAAAAGCCATTTCCTGAATGCCAGCGCACAAAAGGACCCAACCGGTTTCGAGTTCACAGAAATGAAAGAAATTGTATGAGTAAAGGAAAACCTTTAAACGATTTTCAATCGCCGTAATGTTATTTGTAATTGAAATGAAGTTAAAAAGTGTAAGCTCGAAGCAATAACACCTATGATATTTTCAAATACCAGGCTTTAAAGGGGCTATTCTTTTATTTTAAATGAGATTTCACAGCATTAAACAGTAATCTATAAATAATAATAAACCTAAAGCACTTATAAATACAAAACGTCCCCCAAGTCACTGCCGATGGGCAGTGTGCCCAGAAGGCTAGCCGCATTGCCACGATACATGGCAATGCTTATCCTTTGAGCAAAATACTGGTCAGCTCTCTGGTCACCTGTGAGATATATAAAGCACGTCGCTAGGTCATTGTAGAGTCCCACCAGCACGCCGCACACGCCAGCTAAGCTACCGGTCGCCTTCACCGCGACCCCGAAACTTGGCCCCGCTCAAACGGTATCACCAGGCTAGGGGTCGTGGGGTTGGGTAACGATCGGTAGCGAAAAGCTGGCCTACACCAGCCACACACACCGTCCCCCAAAAGACGGCCAACTGACCTCCCCACCTTTCGGTGGGGAGCGACCCGCGACAGCCGCCGCAGCCGGAAGGCGGAAGCGGCCCCTCATACCCCCCTGACGGGGGGTATCGAAAGACATCCAATCCATTGTAGAGTCGACGCGCGCTTGGCCCCCTCGGCCCCAGCGTTTTTGCCTCGAAAATGTAACTAATGCCAAGAGTGGTGTATTTTCGGCGTCTGAGGTCTTCGCGGCATGCCCAGCATCATTGCTGGTGCCCGGAAGCCTTTAATTAAAAATCCTGCCAAGTAAATTTCGAATCACACAAAATGGGGGATTTCTTTGCATAGTTATCAAGCGTGCAATACGAAAGCATCCTGACAAACAATATCTTGCGCACAATGACCTATCCGTCCCGCTGTAAGACTGAGTTGGCAGTCTAATGGTGCCCTTATTAGGGGAATTGCGTTTCTTAAGAAACCAATGAATTTCTGTATAAATCAGTATATTTATGTTGTTGTCCAACACTACAGGATTGCTTTATATACTTGTATGAATGAAATCCTACTGTATCCTATTTTAAAGTTTGTTTCTTTTTTGACATTCATTTAAACATTCTCTAAAAAAAAACATTGAAACAAGAAAGGAATAATTTTATTTGTAGTTAGTTTTTGGCATGAAGTACCGAAGCAAATTTTTTTAATTTAATATATGTAGTAGGTCTATAGATGGGCAATTCATGAAATAAAAACTGTAGGTGCCGCTATACCAGAACACCAAAAAAAATTGTCAAATTATAGTTTCCATTATTTTGACATATTTGAACTAAAGTTTCAGACAATATTTTTTGTAGTGATGAGTTTTAATATAGCCTATCAAAAAATCAAATAAATCGCAAATAGCAAATTCAAGAAAATATTAAAAAGTTAAAAAAAACAAACCTCCATAAAACAAAAACTAGGAGGTATCTAAAGAAGGAGTATCTAAAAATAAAATAACTAGAACATTTGATAGAAAGGCTAATTTTGCATATAAACACGGCTACAGCCTTTGTTGGTTTATTAGAAAACTATTTTTCTAATGAAGGTGCCACAGGACGATCGACTAAGTCTTAAATTACGTACGTACGTAAGTTAGAAAAAAATACGAGAGATCCGCTATCTCTCGTATGTACTATTGGAATAATACGGTGCGCTCAAGTACCCATAACGAAAACGCTGCTCCAATTGACGCCTTAAAGTCCTGTTTTAATAATGGCTGACACTGCAATAAATATACCGCAGATTAACCCGTCAAAGGGGCGTTTTCGCTTAACGCCCTGCGTCAGTATTTAACTCTGTTTTCACGATGTCAAATCCTTTTAAATTAGTTAGCTGCAAACACAACCGTTTTGCACGGCTCCAAGGTTTAATCTCCCGGTAAAATTAAAGGCGCTGACAGTTTAATTTGTCGATTATCGCCTGAGCATACTCGACCAACAATACGATTGAAAACAATAAATAAAGGGCTGAAATGTAAATGGAGAACAAACTGGGACCAATTAAGGCCGTCGCAGCTTGAGGGTTGAAGCCTGTTTAGAATAATCGTTTGATTTCGTGTGACTCCGGTCCGAGTGCGAAGTTATATGACTTCTAGAAACGAGTTACCACAGACTTGTTTTAAACGAAGCTAAAGTGACATTGTTAAAATATATTTAATGTCGTATTAGAAAAGTGATGATGTATTTTTTTGCAGAGTAACAATCACAAAATATTATTGATACCTACATTAAGTTTTTTTTTTTAGATTTACCTATCTTTCGTAGATTCATTGGCTTGTAGAACATTTTCTGTTTTTGTAGCGTCACGAAGAAATTAAAAAATGGAGTAATTTCAAAATGTTGTAAATATTCTCAGGAGGTTAAGTAATAAATAAATAATAATAAATAAATAAATATTACAGGATATTATTACAAAAATTGACTAAGTCCCACAGTTAGGTAGTTCAGCTGCCTGGTGTTTATATGTCTGTCTGATATATATTCTTTTGTGTTTTATTTTCAAGGTGAGAAATAGAGTTATTTGACCTACTCAAAAACCCAGGAACGAAAACACATTAGAGAATTTTGCGAGTTTGCGGTGTCAGTTAGCAACGGGAAACGCCGGAACACGACACCCTTCCGCCAAAACTCTTTATGAAAATTAACAATGGGGGCCATGCAACAAGGGCGATGTTGGTGATAATATTGACAATGTTACAAAAAATGTTCGTATTTGTTTGAGTCATTAGCAATTATTACTTTCCTCATAATAACATTAAACCTTATTCGTGGACCCGGGCACGTCCTTAAACTACGTCCAAAAGAGAGGTATGGGCATTGTGAAGGTCATCTCGCTTTGTGTGGTAGGGTACAGCCAGTTGATGTCATTCCAGATCTAGAGCAGAGCCCAACAGGAGAAGTACCTCCACCTTACAGAAAACAGCAGCCAAATAACACTAGACCCTACTCATAGTGTTGTGTTCCTGCCGGTGAGTAAGGTTGCCAGAGCTCAACGAGGGGGGGCGGGTTTAGGGTTGGCATCGCGCAACACGTATTACAAATATATATATATATATATATATATATATGTACGACATAACAACGCGCGCACAATTCTGTTTAATTATTAGTAGAGCAAGTCGCCCAGGACCCCTGTTGTGCGGGCGTTGGCTCACAATGCGCTTTGCAGTGACCGCGGTGTTCACGTTCACTTACAACAACCAGCATATTAGACTAGTTTCATCAGTTACTCTTTATAACACTTCAAAATTAAATTAATTAATTAAAAATTATGAAGTGTGTGAGAAATGTGTCTGAAGATAACACAATTAAATCCTTCTCCATTGTTTTTTTACTCTTTACACCAATATAAAGATTATACAGCGTATAGTGCATATAAAATAATGCTGTCAGCACATCAGAGATAGAACACCAAAATACCTATGTATGTATGCATAGTGTACGTTTGGGCTTCTCCAATTTGATCACGGTGACTTTTCGCATTACCCTTCCACTCTTATTGGTATGGATCGAGTTCAGAAAATACTAGGACCAGAGTGCGGTGTTGATATCATAGTGTGAGAATAGCATTGGCCGTGTTATTTTCTATTCTTTCTGTGTCCAGGCTCGCAGAGTGACGCGTTTCTTTTGTTCAAAACATTCTATACTCTAAGTGCCTCGAGAAAAACTATTAAATTTCATTACTAAAACAATCAAGACTTGCCCCGATTTTTGTTTTAATAAAGAACTTTTGTTAGTTACACTTTTTGTATCAACTAAAGAAGAATAATACGTTTAAAAATATTTCTTTTCTTTGGTCTTATTTTTAGGGTTCCGTACCCAAGGGGTAAAACCGTCCGTCCGTCTGTCACCAGGCTGTATCTCATGAACCGTGATAGCTAGAGAGTTGAAATTTTCACAGATGATGTATTTCTGTTGCCGCTATAACAACAAATACTAAAAAGTACAGAACCATGGGCGAGTCCGACTCGCACTTGTCCGGTTTTTCTATCTTTAAAGTAAATTACAAAACTAGTTAGTCACCAAATTAAAAAATGCATTTGACTGGCGCTTAAATGTAAGCTATCATAAGTTAATAAACAATAATTTGCAAACACCATGTAACCAATTCGTATTCTTTATGGGTTTACAATAAAGTCAAGGCGAAGAAACCTTTGTTAATAAATACAACGAACGAAGTTACCATTGAGACCTACGTCTATATTTGTAAATAGTTATTTCGACGTGCGTACCCGCCAATTGTCAGGGACCCTCGATCCCGAACAAATCAAATACGGGTGGAAAATAGTCTCGCTCCTTTCTCGCGCGATTTGCTCGGAAACGTTACGGCATATCGGTGTTGACACAAACATTCGCGAGATGAAAACATCCTGCGTGCGCCGCCCTAGACCGCGGAGTGATTTAGTACTGGCACATTCTATTATTTATTTCATTTACGTGCTAGCTTTTCATATATTAAACATTGATATTTCTATGCAAGAAAACCATTTAAAAATATATTTTACTAATGGCTCTGTGAGCTGTAGACCTCGCGATAAAATAAAATAAGCTTAAAATATGTAAAAAAAAATCTTTGAGCCATTATCACAGTGTACTCATAATGGTCTTAAGTGACATAGGCCGTAATGTCACTTAGGTCGTTTATGTCAATTTCCACCATTTTGAACATTAAAAAATATACACCGTGTTTTTATTGAATTTCGTTAACTTCGGGGTATCGGTAAGTACGTTTAAGGAAACTAAATAGCGTAGATAATTTTCAAAAAAAAAAAAATGTTTTTTTTTACCATTTTTATTTTATAAAAAGTAACTAAATGTTGCATAGAGCGTTGTTGTAACACGGGCATTACATTTAACTCAACCAAACAATTGAAAACTGTGACATATCAATGTCATTTCGAACGTCGATCGTCCGAGATAGTACTTACGTTTAATAGCAAATGTATGAACTCGCACTAAACACTAATCAATAAGTAAACAGGCCCTAAGGTAAGTGTACACGCTCGTAAGGGCCTTTAAGATAAAAATAATGATTGATTTTCTCCGAAATGGAGTTAATTAGAATATCGGTGTCTTTGAGGAAGTTACTTAATTTAAGCTCAGGAATGCACCCTTGAAATTAACGCAAATAAAAAAAAACACGGTGTATATATATGTAACTACTAGACCTGCTTATAATATTTTAGTCGATTCAGTTGAGAGTAGCGACCTGTAGAAGAGGACGTCCGGACATACGAAAGCAAATTACCTATATATTAAACATTGAATAGCTTATACAAATAAGTATTCCATATTCACATTATTAATGATGTATGATGAATATATGAAAAAAAACAGATGAAGTATTCAATTCGTCTCTAAGTAAAAATTACGCTCCTCTTTCCTAGCTCTACGTTTTACTCGTGCCATGAACTAGCCTCACGTGCCTACTTTCCACCCAGTTTCGCTGAACTCAGCAGGCGACTATAGTCAAGAACATGCGCGCGAGTCTGTCGTACCTCTTAGTGTTCAGCGCTCTCTGGCACGCGAGGGCCAAACTCAACTCGGATGAAGAGGAGGACTCTGGTAAGACGAAGTATATTTCATTAAATAATACCCAATATTTAAGAATACATAAAAACTGAGACACATGTCGCCTGTTAATAATCTACATAAAAAATAAAATTATACGACATACTCGCCTAAAAGCCTTAGCTGTAATAGAAACAATATATCAATGACATGCATTAGAAACAATAGAAACAATATATTGTACGCCAATTACTGGCTCATTGTGACGCACTTTATGTAACATAAACATCATATCTATTACTCACTTTTTTACAATAAGTTATTTGTATTTTTGTAACTAAATATACATGTATTAAATATCTTTTACAGTACATATGGTGCTACTTTACCGCAGTAGTGCGAAAATTAGCATATTACGTTACTGTGTCGAACATTTAAAGGGCCATATGTACTGTAAAACGTTGTACGATACAGGTGCGAATAGGTAATTCGCAACTCGTGTCGATTTAAAACACTCCCTTCGGTCGTGTTTTAATTTATCGCCACTCGTTTCGAATTTCCTATTTTTCGCACTTGTATCGTAATGTACTATATCGAGTGGGTAATAACAGAGAAAGATATAAAAGGAATGGTCTGGTGGAATAATCAATACTAGAAGTTTCTCCCTTGATGGTCTCATCGGATGATCAGCGCAGCCACCAGCAACATGCTGAGATGAGGCCATTTCGTGGCACTTTATATTATTTTCTTTGTTTTTGTTATATTATGTAATTTAGTCTTGTTTGTGTTTACGAATAAAAAATATTCTATTCTATTCTATTCTATTCTAAGTAACTAGTCTGAAGAACGCCCACATTTTGAAAGCTTTGCAAAAATGTAAGACTTGGAATTATATTTACAGTACATATGGTGCTACTTTACCGCACTAGTGCGAAAATTGGCATATTACGTTTCTATGTCAAACATTTAAAGGGCCATATGTACTGTAAAACGTTGTACGATACATGTGCGAATAGGTAATCTCCCTTCGTTCGTGATTTAATTTATCGCCACTCGTTTCGGATTTCCTATTTTTCGCA